>NC_068285.1:17982856-18190356 GCF_025860055.1 Xyrauchen texanus | reverse complement strand
ATGAGGGTGAATAAATTATGCCAGAATTTTAATCTTTGGGTGAGCTACTCCTTAATATCCCCACCTGTTCTCGCATATGATCACATAACCCTTCATAGGTGTCCTGATGCTAACCATCAGCCACTCTGTACATTCAAAACATCATTCAAACCATCCAGATTTACAATCCAAATTTACCACAGCTGGGCGTACCAGGGGCTTATGGAAATCAGAAAATGATAGCTTTTATCACAGCTATGGGCCACATATTATGACTATAAATGAGTTACAAGGCTATTCTATTGCACCATTTGTGTTTTGAACAGCATTGTAAGTGAAGTTGATACTGCTGGTAATTAGCATTAAAAGAAAGTGCTAGAAATATTTTGACTATGAAATAGGGGAAATGGGGGCTAGTTTTCTCACATCACAGGGGATATTTCTCAGTAACTATTAGGTGTGTTTTCTTTAGATTATGATATCCAGTCTGGGTAAGTTGTCACATGTTTTGTAAATGTTATTAGTTTTAATATTATTCAATACAATATTTGTTGACCGATGGTTTGCTATTTTTGAATGTTATCTTTCAAATTTTTGCTGTTTTGTGATTCTCAAATCCTCAAAGGTTCCATTAACTATTCTTACAGCACCTTTGGAAATAAGAAATGCAATATACTACCCTCAACAGCATGTTAACACATGATGAGATTATTGTTATATTTTAATAGAACAGATTCTTGCAAAAGTTGTGTGTTAAACAGAATTATACAGTTATTTTATATATATATATATATATATATATATCTCACAAACTTTAATTACAAATAACACAAGAACAGCTCTTGATTCATTTGGAGTCGGACATGAGAAAACGTCTAGGTTACTGTTGTTACCCCCGTTCCGTGATGGAGGGGACGAGACGTTGTGTCTGTGAAGTGACACTAGGGGACTCTCTTGAGAGCCTCAGTTTCCTCTGAGCTTTGAGAAAAGGCCAATGAGAATTGGTGAACAGAATTTGCATGTCACTCCCCCGTACATACGGAATCGAGGGAATCGTGCATCTGAGCCGAGAATAAGGTTCGGCCGTTACTGTGGTTGATACGGTGTTGTGACAAGAGGAACACAACGTCTCGTTTCCTCCATCAGGGAATGGGGGTTACAACAGTAACCTAGGAGCACATGACAGCATATCCGCTGTCCTGTTGAGGCTGCCCGGGATATGAGTGGTGCGCAGTGACTCCAGTGGAGGAGATGGTGGGCGAGTTGCGACATTTGACGAGAGCGCACGCCGCCTTGGAGATTTATATACGTTACCGTTGTGGTGCTGTCTGAATGGATCAAGATGTGCTTAACCTGAATCAGTGGGAGAAACCTGCGGAGGGCAAAAAAGGGGTGGGGGGTGTTCTAATCTGGCTCGGGGGTTCCAAAGGAGACATCAGACTGGCCCTGGGGCGAGATCCAGACGGGGGCAAACGAGCGTGCTGGGGGACGGGTGGTTCGTGGGGATTCACCTGGCGAAACCGTACCCACTGTATTCCCCAGATCGTGTTCATAGACAGTCACGCCGGCCTCAATCCCTTAAGAAGAAGGCACGGCGTGGAGGACGGCTGAAGTGGCTTTCACATGGAGGAAGGAAAGCCACAAACGCAACTTTGCCATGGTCATGTTCTCGCAATGAGTACATAAAGCATTCATAAACGCTGCCTCAGTGTGATTGCAGCCTAGACACGTGAGGCAGCACCCATGACCGCGAGAAGCAGAGAGATATCTGCTACATCCAGGAACTACACAAATGCAGAAAGGCATCTTTAAAAAGACGTATCTTTAAAAAGACGTTCAACGCCAATGTGTTATTCTTTTAGAGAAAATACTCTTTTAGAGGGTGTTTGCTCTTTTAGAAGCGCTGTCGAAGCGCCCAGGGGCGTAGACTGCACTGGCGTGCAGAGAAGAGAAAGCCGCTGGTAACGTGCCGTAACATCCAACAGAACAAAAGCTCTGTGTAGGTGCTTAGTGGAACAGTAGCTTGCTGAACAATCAACCACTCGGCTCCGAAGAAAAAATATGACTAAACAGATGCACGATTCCCTCCTTGTATACCCGTATGCCCGGGGGAGGGACATGCAAATTCTGTTCGCCTATTCTCATTGGCCTTTTCTCAAAGCTCAGAGGCAAGTGAGGCTCTCAAGAGAGACTCCTAGTGTCACTTTACCGACACAACGTCGAGTGAGTGACAGAAGGGGAACGTTTTTCATTCAGTAAAAAAAAAGAGACAGATAAGAGTCATTCATGTGGGGGGTAAGAATGTATGTTTTGTGGCGCAGTTCAAAAGAACTGACTCAAAAGAGTCATTCTCAGTTTCCAATCATATTCATATTTGTTTTACTGTTTAAATGTTGATTATATAAGCTGTTTAATGACAGGTTCCATTGAGACAACTTGCCCCATTTAGCCCACCAAATGCACTAAGCTGTGTCTTTTTACTTGGCTAGAAAGGGTGGAAATGTTCAATAGCTTTTCTGCAGCAAAGACATTAAGGTGTGTGCTTATACAGATATTGATTTTTAAAAATAAATCTTACTTGATAAATATTCGCTGGAGTAAAAAGTATGACAACAAGCCCCGGTTTACCCCCATAGTGTATCATGAATTTTATCTGAGGTTTGATAGAAAGACTGTTGTTGCCCCAGCGGTGACAGGGTTAATCTGAACAGTCTGGCCATGAAGCTGCGGGGCAGGAGAGCAGCTTTTTGATCTGTGTGATGGACAGACATTCAACAGCAGCAGGGCACAGCATGTAACAAGAGAGAGAGAGGGAAAGAGGTGTAGACAGAAGTAAGGGAAGAGAAAGAGAGAGATAAAGGGGTGACAGACATACAGCATGGCATCTTGTCCATCTTCTGATGTTCCAGTCGTCTGTCTGCTGAGTGTTGTGTGAGATTGTCGTGTGTGATTTTTCTCTCTGGAGAGCAGGTAGAAGGAGGGGGGGTGCTGTACCAACCCATTCTGTGCAGTGATGTGAATAGAGCCCTCTCCCAAAATGAGTCCAAAATGGTCATTACATTACAGAGAGAGAGACGGAGAGGAAGCAGTAAAGCAGAGAGAATAAAAAAAGTCAAATGTAATGTAGTGCAATACACACTAGTGGTTTTTAAAGAGGTCTCTTCACTTTTTAGATAGTAGTCCTGAAAAAAGGACAAAATTGAAATCTATTGGGTTTAGTTTTTGGTGTTTCATAATGTTTACAGGAGAATGCTGCCACTAAACTTCCCTCACAGAAATGAACAATTACATTTATGCATTATCAAAAGAGCTTTACAGTGCATTCAATGTATACATTTGGTGTATACATCAAATGTGTGTTGGACTCTACCAGCAAAATATTTGAGTTGATCACTATTTGAGGCAAAAACCATAGTTACTATGGTTAAACTGTGATCACATCTTAGACATTACAGTCTGTGGCAGGGTGGAGGGCGGGGCCGGGTCGTGATCCTACACACCCGGTCCCGTATTTGGCTAATCAAGCCTCCGAGAGGGATAAAGGTCGACTGTAGAGGATCGTGCGGGAGAGAGAGATCGTTTACGGACATGACCGTCATGTGTGTGTTTGTCTTTTGTTTTAGTTTATTATTAAACCATTATTTATGTTGAAAAGCCGGTTCTCGCCTCCTCCTTTCCATTGATCCCTATACACAGTCATCATAAAAGAAATGATACCAAATGACAGAATGATTTTAAAAGCTTCCACATCATATCCTAAGAGATAAAGGCTCTTATAAATGATTGAAATCAGCATTTTTTCCTAAGGAGTTGCAACCTCACCAAACACTACAAAGGAGTCGCAACTAGACATTTTTTGGTCATTCCAACGTTACACTGAGAAAAAGACAACTGTCTTTGAAACAAAATATTACTTCAAATGGTATATTCAGCCTCAAATATATTCTGATAGTTTGTATTACGCTGTAATTTTGCATACAATGTGAACAAATGTGAACTAGGTGCTTGAAACTTGAAACTTAAAAGGGTTGCACATTTTTTATATGATTAGCCTTGGAATATTATAGGTATATGCTGCCTGTTAAAGCTGATTATGACAATAAGTATATTCACCGTAGAATACATAAAAGTGGACCATCAGCATTGGCAAAATAGTTTATTCTTTATTTTATTAATGTATAATGTATGTATTACATAATATACAGTGTATATAACCTTATTTATTAAGTTATTCTGTTTTTTTATTATAATTATAATTATTAATTTTTTTGTATTTAGGCCTATTGTTACAATTCAATAGTTTCAATTCATGTCTGGCTTTCTGAACAACTTGAAACAGCTGTTTCAATTTCTTATATTTAGTTCCCTTTTGTTTTGGTTAATAATCAGCGTCATCTGTTTTGTAAACAGTGTTTCTGTGTGACCTGTATGGCCCTGATTAGGATTCGAAAACATGAATCTGATCTGAGTTCAGATATATTAAGCTGTGAATGAGTGGAGTGCTTCTAATTACTGCAGGTGTGATTTAATGTATTTAGTCTGCGTGATATTGTGTGTCAACAGCATTACTCAGTGAAGGTATAGATGATGTTTAGTCACTCTGCCTGACAATAACGAGAGATTTTAATTAACAGCCTGTCTTATTATCCTCTCACATTGAACAACATATCATCAGAATTGGAAAGAAACACAGCTGACTTTAAGGGCTGTCTCAACGTGTACACGGTAATTAAAATCAAATGACAATTTCATTTGACTGTTTAATTGCTTGTTTAGAACAGACCTTGCAGAAATATGCATAGGTACGCACAATGGAGTGTAAACAGAAGTATACACACAACACTTCTCTCATACCCAGAGGACATTCTCTTGCTCAGAAGTTGCTCTTTCATAGCTCAGGAGACTGCGTTAAGATTTTAGTTAAGTATCAATTCCAAAAATGGCTTCAACATGGACTTTAAAGAGACAATTGTTGACATACAGCCATGGCCTAAAGTGACATAAATTTTGAGTTTCGCAAAGTTTGCTGCTTCAGTATTTGTAGATAATTTTTTCACATGTTTAAATGAACTTAATGTTTACTCACATGTTTATAAACTGAAAAAGAAAATTATAAGCATTTCATTAGTTTTAAAGGCTTTTATTTGCAAAAACATTCAATTTATGCAAAGAGTCAATATTTACAGTGTTGACCCTTGTTCTTCATGACCTCTGCAATTTGCTCTGACATGCTGGATATCAGCTTCTGGGCCAAATCCTGACTGATGCCGATCCATTCTTGCCATATTAGTGCTCGTAGTTGATCACAATATGTGGACTTCTGCTTGTCCACTCGCCTTTTGAGGATTGACAACAGGTTCACTATGGGATTAAGATCTGGGGCATTGCCTGGCCACGGATACAAAATTTAAATGCAATATCTCCTAGCCACTTTGTTATCACTCTTGCCTTGTGACATGGGGCTCTATCATGCTGGAAAATGCACGGATCATCACCACATTGCTCCTGGATTGTTGGGAGAAGTTGCTCTTGCAGGACGTTTTGATACTTTTCTTTATTCAAGGCAGTGTTTTGGGCAGACTTGTGAGAGTGCCCACTCCCTTGCATGAAAAGAAAACCCACACATGGATGGTCTCAGGATGCTTCACTTTTGGCACGGCACAGGACTCATGGTAGCGTTCACCTTTTCTTTTCCAGACTATCGATTTTCCAGATGTCCCAAAAAGTCAGAAAGGGGCTTCATCACAGAAAATATCTTTGCACCAGTCTTCTGCTGTACAATACTTGTACTTCCTGCAGAATTTCAGTCTGTCCTTGAAGTCTTTCTTGGAGAGAAGTGGCATCTTTACTGCCCTTCTTGACACCAGGCTATTGTCTAAAAGTCTTCACCTCACTGTGTGTGCAGATGCACTCACACCAACCTGCTGCCAATATTGAGCAAGCTCTGCACTGGTGGTGACATGATTCCGTAGCTGACTCCTTAGGAGGAGACAGTCTTGGCGCTTGCTGGACACTCTGGGATGTCCTGAAGCCTTCTTCAATGCAGTTGAAATTCTCTCCTTGAAGTTCTTTGTAGGGCCTTGCCCAATATAAATGGCAGCGGAGACCGCATGGCCCTTTGTTCTATGATAAAGGTGAGACATTGAGCTCAGTTTCCCAGAATGCTTCACAGCCGGATGGGAAGTCCTGCCCATGGACCCAATCTCAAACGTCATTGGTCAAAATCGGCCTATGACTGATGACATCATCTTCTCTACAAAACTAGCCGACAGATTTGATTTCGGTCTCACTGCATAGAGCTGCGCAAGCCTACAGTTTAAAGAAACGCGTATCTACACATACAAAGGATTTTCCCTCCTTCTGGACAAAGAGAGACCACGTTTTTCTAACCTCACCATTTGGCCACGGTAGAATAAGATTAACTTAGCTTTGTTCCAGTCGTGTTGTATACTTATTACAACCGGTTCATTCATTTTCACTACGAGACAACGGTGAATTTATTTAGAAAATGGAAAAGGCGACCAGCTTCCCTTCTCAATCGTTTTCTACCAACGTTGACTACCTCCTGAATTTCCCTCCATCACCAGACCCGAGAAATAACGCGACAAGTGTAAGACAAAGGACCCACTACAGATAGTTTTCTCCTGACCGTTCAACGCAACAGGAATTCAAACGGACAACCCTGCTGAATTCACACAGGATTTTCCAAGTAAGGCTTGATATCTGGGCAAATTTAGATTAGAAACTGTGACTTTTCTTATAAAACTGAATCATATATTTGATGCTGAATGTTTGATGTTTTGATTACAATTGTATGTTTAACTATGATCGCTGATTGCTGTTTTGATTTGTGAGATCGTCATTTTTGGGTGAAATGTTATTTTATTGAGTGATCTGAACTGTCGATTCAATCGCACTGTTACCATTGTGTATCCTCCTTTAAATTGCATGCACCCCTGATGTTTGCTCTCTCTCACACACACTGATATTCATTGGAGTGAGCAGCACCGCGGTTTTATGTTTGACTCAGGCTGGTGTTTCAAATTCTCCCGCCTGTTTCGTTCAGTTCCTTTGTTCCTTTGGTATTAGCTCCGTTGCTCTGGATCTGATCCAGCCATCTTACATTCCCTCCACATTCAAATAATCATTGGCTCCGCCCTTTACGATCTAATTCTCCATTTTGAAACTAGTTTCCATTTTGAATTCAGTTCGCCATTTTAAACCTAGTTCTCAATGTTGAAACCAATCCTCCATTTTGAAACTAGTTCCCCACGTGGAGTTTAATCCGCCATTTTGTTTCCTTTGTTACCGAATCTAGACACACACCCACATGCATAAATCCATACACAAGCATATAGCTCCACTATTTAGTTAGGACTTCCATGTCATGTTTTATGTCATGTCATGTTGTGTTATTCATATAGTATTGCCGGTGTTCAGTGCTGTTTGATTATAATAAATCTTGTCATATTATAATAAGAAGTGCTTCTAGTTGTTTGTTTGAATATAAGTGTTGAAGCCAGCCTCTGCCACATCAAGAACTCCTGTATTACTTCAGTATTGTTAAATTCTTGTTGTTAGAAGCCAACTGTAACCAGGTTACTGTTGGATTCATACGGCAATAATTTGACTAGCTTCTTCCCTTTTTGATTATTTTGATTATTAATCAAAATACTCAACTTTCAGGGTAGAATTTTACGAGACTTGATCAGTCACTAACTATCAATTTTCTCTTGTCAAAGAGTGGTGCCCCGAGGATAGAATTTAACGAGTTAAATTCTATTATTTAATTTAATTATTAATTAATAATTAATAAACATTAATTATTGGTTATATCAGATAGTAAAACTGATCTAAACAACCAGTGCACCCTACATCAATCTGGTAAAATGTTCTTTGTGGTGCAATATTCTTTGCAGCAATTTCCTTGCATGTGAGGCCATTTTGATGCAAATCAATGATGGCTGCATGTCTTTCTTTAGAGGTAACCATTGCTAACAAGAACACAATGATTGGAAGCACTTCTTCCCTCATGTTTTAGCAAACAGTCTGCTCTTCTAATCCAATCAGAATGATAGTAGTCAGACTAGTACTCGTTTACACTTTCCCTGCTGCAGATATGATTGGTGAAATGATGTTAGCTGGTAATTTTGTTCCAGAGCCAAAAAAAAAAAACTGTGAAATTTGGGTTTTTGTGATAAAGTAAATTTTTTTGGCCAAAGAAGCTTTTTGCAATTATTTAAAATGCATCTGATCACTCTATAATTTTGCCACAAAATTTTGGCCACGGCTATATAGTGAGCGATAGAGCTATACAATTAATGTGGATATCACAGCTCTGATAATTTGGTCTTGGACGAATTTGATGAGAAATGTTTGAAATCATATTGAAATATCAGGCGATTGATTTCAGACTTTGGTATCTTTGTAAATCTAAGCACAGACAGTGAGACAGTTTTGTAAATCTACTATTGAGATATTAAAATTGTATTAACATATAAACAATTGATATTTACAGTCGAGATATTAAAGAGATCTAATTGTTATTTTTTATGGATACACACACACACACACACACACACACACACACACACACACACACACACACTTCTATGTCACATTCCTTTACATGTCATCTGCTTTAAAACTTTTGACGCAATTTAAGACCAATTTATCACCTCCCACTTGATTATCTCACTTTGCCTCATAGGGTTGGTGTGAATGCTCGAGTTTTTGATGGAATAAACAAATATGAAAAAAATTCTGTGATAAGTCAACGCTCTGGTGTGTACTTGTCACTGTGTGTTTATCGCAAACAAGTGCCTATCTCCTCTCAATGTCTAATTAAAGCGATAGATTCTCACAACAATAAATGAATATGCAGATGAGTCTTGCGTCTGGTGTTAATTTCATGAAGCACCGATAACGAGGCTGAGTTAATCTCTTCTCTTTTAACCCTGATTTAGTTGATCCACCATAACAAACAAACAGGAATAATAATCCTATTATTGTCTTAATAGCACATTTTGTTCTGAGAAGTCTTTCTGAAGACAGAGCTTTGAGGTAATGCTGCCTTTATTGAAACAAACAAAACTCAAAAATCAATTTTCGTTCACACTTTGTCTCTCATTTGTTTGCTGCCTACAATATCTTTACGTCTGCTGCTTTCTTATTTAATTCATTTCTGTCCTCGCTCCCCTCAACTCTCTGTTTTGACTGTCTGCAGTCTGTCATTTTCTTAGCTGGTCGATCAATGATACTGAACAATATGAGCCCAGGTTGGAATTAACAGTAAGGAGCTTATAATCTTCCAAAGTCTCATGCATTTACCACTTGTTACTCAACAAAAAGGTTTTATAGGTTTTTACATGAGTGTTTGTTTCTGGAAATCATTCACGGGCAACTTATATTAAACCCAGTTTATAGAGTTATAGTATTTGTCTTTTGTCAAAAAGAGAGTATTCTGAGTTCCCATGAGCATTTTTAATGTCTCAAATTGACCATATTTACTTTCTCCGTACTCATTCCTGATCTTGCTGTGCACAATTCATTGGTGCATGACATGTTATTCCAAAGAAAAGATAATTTGTCTATGTAATCTTTAATAAAAATATAATAACTTGATATCATGACTCTTATTTTCTAACCATGTCCTTCCAACCACCTTGCTCCATTCTGGAATGTATAACATCCCACCCTATAAACTTAAAATATATTTTTAATCTAGTTTAAAACTCATAAGATTTGATTTCAATTTCATAACAAAATTGCATAAAATGTAATTGTGTAATATATTGCAAAATTCAGTTAATAAAACTTAAAATACTTTGTTTTTTATTTGTATTTTAGCTTGTTAAAGATTTCTCAATATAATTTGATTGAGTTTTGTAATGAACCCCCTCAGGGTTCCCAAACATTTGGACCAATTAATTTCAATGACTATTCCCTGTCATTTTATGATTTCTGGATAAATAATTTTTTTAAACCATTTGATAGACACTGCCCTCACAAATTGAAATGTCTAGACAATGGGATTGTTTAGAACTGAGTATGGCTAGAAAAACTTACAGCATACACACTGTAGAGATTTTTGTAAGAACTTTTTGTAGCCATTTTACCATGACAATTTCTATTACATTTCCATGCCTATAAATCACAAAATTAACCTAATATTTCCAGGATTTACATGGCCTTACGACCCTTGTTTGCTTGTTGAATTTCTTGTTTAACTCTAAAATGTGTCAGATAACACAAGTAAAATGGATTGCAATTGCTTGACTAAAAGAGTTCATAGCAGAGATTTTGTTTGGTGTAGGGGTCGGCCCATCTAATATAGTATATGCTTTTGTAAACAAAGTAACTTTTACATGAAGAAGCATTGATGCACACAAGTGCTTGCACACATAGTCTACATGTTGCGAATGCTAGGTCTGATGAGTGCCACTGTGACAGCGTTTCAGGTGTGAGAGAGGGCATGCATTTTGAAGGGCACAGTAGGTGAGGAGGGAGAGTGGCCAGAACTCACAGAGAAAGGCAAAGTGGCACACAGAGCAAGGCTGGGTGGACAGAATGGCACTTCCTTTGTGGGCGACAAGGGGAGGGACTCTGGCACAGAGATGGTACAGTGTATTTATAGAATGCAGGGAGATGGTGCCATAATAGAAGCTGCAACCTAACATATGGACTGATCTGTTATAGATCTGGGAATAGCAACTTGGAGCTTTTTTCTGGTTTTCTAATGAATATCAGTTAAATGAAGACTGATTGTGCTTATTATGAGAACTAAACAAGGCTCTGTTGAATAACTCATTGTTTTACTGCATGACATTTGCCTCGATATTGTACAAATTGAGTAATCAGATGACAAATTAGCACTCAGGCCTAACTTGCTTTGATACGTGTGTCAAATAAAACCACATTTATGTTCCTGAAGGAAATACTAGTGCTTGTGAGGCAGCAAAAGTATAGCGCTAGAGCATCGTAAAGTATTTTATACTTTGTTCTATGTTTATTAAATACCCCATCAGAGCTGTTTTGCTGTTCTCATGACACTCTGTACTAGATGTGGGTAGTAATGAGCTACATTTACTTGAGTACATTTTTGGACAAAATGTACTTTTAAGAGTAGATTTAATAGTGGGTTCTTTTTACTCTTACTCAAGTAAATTTCAAATAAAAAAAATTATACTTTTACTTTGTTATAATGGGTGACGTTCATATCGTTAAATTACTGGTTTTAATTAAATTAGTGTTAATAAATTGGACTTTTACAACAGCGGACCTCAGCAGCTGTGTCGCTGGAATCAAGTTCATGGCTACAGCTGCAGCAGCATGTGCTCGAAACAAACACTTTCTTTTGTTAGGCAATGCCTTCATTTTACACCAAGACAATCAGATATTTAAAGATTAGAATTACAGCTCCAACTTAAGAAAAATCATTGTGGTGAATTTTGGCGATTGTGATAACATGTTTGTGTCATGGTGATGGTTATTTTTAGGGTGATGCTGTAACTATGGGCTCTAATGACCTCAGTTTCTAAGTATACATTTTTATATCAGTGCTGAAATATATCAGTGCCTACTGTATTTGACTGTGTTTAAACTTTAATCTTAGATTTTGTGAACTTTGCAAATGTGACAATAAATAGCACAACTAAAGGGCCGTTTACCCCAAATGTGCTTTTGTGTCCGTCTGTGCTCCTTTTCCATTGTTTTCAATATAAACGTACACTAGATGGATGTCTCGGACTGACATACAGCTGTTTTTTTCAGTGTCTCACACAAGAGTGGCACGTTTTATAAATGCCAAGATGGGTTCAAAAAGGAATATCTTCTTTTAAAATAGTGTCTCAAAACAGAATAACGTTCTGTTTTACGTTGTCTCTAGCTTTTTTTTATTGCAAGACCACGTTAGACCTGAACCTTTGGGCCCACCCAAAGCTGAAATTATCTACAAAAAAAAAAAAGAGTTTAAATCCATGATCCTGTACATTAAGCGGTTCATACAGAATTAATTGCAGAAGTTTAATACTTATAATTAAGGGTTGAGAACACACCCTAACCAGAATAATTGAGGAATTTCAATAGAGTGTTGCCTTGGAAGCATTTATAATCATAAAACCCCAGAGTTGCAGTCTGTGATTCATAAAAAGAACCAACCGGCACTATACATACAATATAAATGTATATTTATATTTTTGAAGCATTCACTACAGTCAATCGGTTGTGAATCTGCAGGATCAGAATGTGTTGTCAGTTTGAGGTTGAGTGTTTGTAACTGGGTCAGATGGTGGGTCTGTGTATCACATTCAGGGCATGGGTGTGGTTTGATGGGGGGGGGGGTGCCTAAAGGCAAATCTCATATCAACATCCACAGTAATAACATCTCCTAATTACCATAATAGCCTAGCTTATCTGATGCGTTTAATTATATGGGCATGTCTGTTATCCATTTCAAGAGGATGTGTGCCATCAGTGGGAATGCATGCAATCCGCATCCATGTGACTTTAGCAATAGCTTTCCAGTGCAGAATAGGACAGTGAAATGGATTGCTATTCAGCATTGCAAACCCACCACACGTCTCCCCCGTACCATTGTCCAAAGGCATTTATATAAAATGTACATCAATTATGACAGCCTGGACCAACACATTGTACTGAGAATGAAGTGGATGTTGAACTGCATTGAGTCTTTTCCATACGCAGCATGGGTGTACAATAATAGTCCAGCCTTCGGGCTAAGAAATGTAGGATATGACTTGTCTCTTGACTCCTGAGGGCTACATTAGCTGTTATCAATCTCTTTTGAAAGCCTTTATTTGCAGATATCCTTAAGCCCTGTGCAATGATTTACATGGAATAGCAGCGCAAGAGATTGTTCCTGAATGATAGCCTGTGGTGAGTTTTCAAGTCGTCTCCAGTACATGACCATCGATATAGTAAAATGGAAATAGCTCGTTTTCCGAAGCATTGATATCGAACATATCCTAGTCTCTTCTCATTTTCAGTCCTCTGTCATTATTGACAGTCATTATTGGTCATTCTCATTTTTTTTGTATTTATAAACTGTAATAAGAGAAACGAACAGTATATTCAGTATGCTCACACTACTGTCAACCCCAAAGATGTCTCAAAAAGACACTTTGCTTCTCATTCTTCATTCAGGGATCATGGGCAATATGCACCATTTCATATTTATTTCTATAATTCTTTGTGGAGCGGGCACCTGTGGCAATCCTAGCTCCAAAAAATTATATTTTAAATGGATAGATCACCTTTTGTGTCCCACAGAATAAAGGAAGTCATATGGGTTTGGAAAACATGAGGGTTAATAGTAGTGATACTCTGATTAACCGTTCACCAATTGAAGTTATCAGCCAATATTCACGTCATATGACCATACAATATTCCTGTATGATCTGTGATCTCCTAATTTGGTTAATCACATAAATTGCCCAGGTCGCAAAAGATGAGCAGATCCTTTAAGACAGGAACTAATATTACCAACACCCAAAATTCAGTTTAAAATATTTAGATAATATAACATAATGCAATAAATAACATGTAAAAATAAATCAAATATAGATCTGATAAAATCTGGTGGGTACATTGAAATTGGAATGATGCTTCTGCTCAAAACCCCCTAATGCTCATTCTTTTTTTTTTTTCTAAATCTTTAATATCACACTTTAATCTTCTTCATTAACAACTGTCTCTTAATTGTCAGAGTTGCTTCTCAGACATCAGATTTAGCCTAAGCTGATTGCAATAGAGGATGTTGTTGGACTAATTTGCTAGCATATTGAGATTTGATGATCAGAGAGAGACAAGGCCCCTGACTGGACATGGGATTGAAACCCTTTGATATGACCAGCACCCTGCTGACAGGAATGTGGTAAAGCCATATGGACAGAGACCAGCCAAGTCCTTGAACAAACTGCAAAAAAACCCACACTGACCGGGACTGACTACGAGGGGAAGTGAACTACTTATTCCTTTAGAGTTCATATGTTTTGTACGACCTGCTCTGTGGGGCTTTAAACACACAAATCTAATTAATTTTCATTGATATATTTCTGTAAAATTAATTATGGATAAGTCTGTAATAAGAGAGGTAGGAGAGAGCAAACATGTGTTCACTTAAAGACTAGAAATTTCCAGTCATCAGTGCAACAGTTTACATTGCCAAGCCAATTAGCTAATGTCTAAGCATGCACATTTTTGCCTACAAAATTGCCTTCATTGATTATTTATATCGAAATGGTGAGATTATATTACTGATTTTTTGAAGGTGGTTAGAGAGAACAAATCTTTAAAACAGTTACTGTATTATATTTTATTTATGTTGACACAATATTGGTCCTCTTATATGTTCAAAGCTTAATGAAGCAGAGATAAGTATAAGTATGACTTTCATAGGTCGATTTCCCCAAAAAAGAGGGAAAAACTGTAGTGCTATCAAAACATTGCTCAACACATTGCAATCCCGACACATTGAGTTTAAATGCACACCAATATGCTAGTGTAACGGGAGCCAGCTGGTACGTGATAGCTGTGCAGTATGTGTAAACCTCCCCTGGCCTCAAGAGGCGCGCTAGCGACTGATGCTAGAGGCTGTAGCCTTTAGCCTCCTCGTTAGTGTGCCTGCCTCCCATGCCGGCTGATGCCGGTTTGAATCCTGCTCGGAACAGGTCAACCAGTACCACTTAAAGTGGTGCCGTGACCCATATGGGAGTGAAGTTTAGTGGGGTTAGTGTAACATGTAAATGGGTTTCTTTGTCCAATAGTAGGGAGTGTTCGAGAAACCGGTTTAAAAATTCCATTTAGCAGAAGTTGCACAGTTCACCATCATAAACAGAATTTTTTTCATAATATGAGGGATGTCTACTAATCCTACATACTATTGACAGAGCTGTAACATCAACACAGATACACCATAAAAATGCGGCTTTAAAGCAACTCACAGGTCAATTACGAAAAGTAAAACATGACACTGTCTGAGAAATGGACATTGTTGCAAGCAGCCAAAAGCTAACATGCTAAATATCTTGATACCTTTGACACTGACAGCTTCAGCCCTATGGTGCTTGCCACGTAGAAACTTTTATTGCTTTCTGTCCAGTGAAGACAAAATGGACAAGCACACCATTGTCAAGGCTGAAACATGATCAGATATTAGCATCAGGCCTACACAAACACCCCAGTTTCTCTCTCTTGCTCCCATCTTGTTCTGGATTAGATGATTCTACTTATCCTCCAGACATAGAGACAGAATAACATGTGAAAATTACAATACATCAAGTAGGAGTCATTAAGGGAACTGCTCCCTTCCTTGTCTCACTTCAAAGTCTCTGCAATTTTCTGATCCATGTGACATTCACACACCTCCAGGGTCAAACAACATCTTGCAGCCTTCATAAAATGATTAAATATTTTAAACAGCTCGCATGCGTACCTCCGTGGCCCCCGGAGACTGATGCTGTTATCGTTTTTGTCAAAGCCACTTTCCATCTGCATTTGTCATTCCTGCTTTGCGCATATAAGTTATCAATCGGCTTGTCAGAATGCAAAATAACTGATGTTCTTTGGGCGGTATTGGATGGACTATCTCAGGCTTTTAATCAATGCATATTTTTTCCTTGCCTCTTATTTTTTTTTCGCTCTTTCCTCATTCTCTGCTCTTTAATATATATGTTTAATCCCAGGTGCCTGTAATGTATTTGCACAGAAAACGCTTTGACAGAAGCAGTAGTTATATTATCAAACATTACACCTTGGGGCTAAAACAGTATCATAGGCTTTCACACATAGGCAATGCCAGGAATTACAGACATGAAGAGATGACTGCTGTACCCTCACTTTAAGGAATCGTCCCAGCTGTATATAAATCAGATGCGTTGAAAGCTAATCTTTCTAATTCACAGATGTAGTGTATACTCGATTTATAGATTTGTCTTGCCTGAGAGAAGATTCCGGACCATGTGAGGCCTTTATCAGTGGTAACAAGGTTGTTAATGTATCTGAATATGCCGTACATCCTCCATCTTGGCTCAGGATCCAACAGTTGCGTGAGGGCATGGCTAAGTACAAGGAAACCACATTCACATCTGTCAGGCTTGACGTTATCTGACTAAATGGGCAATTTGAGGACGGAAGGGGAGAAAGAAAACATTTTTAAATGCAAAAAACAAGAAAGTTGTTTCCAGTCCCTGCTGAAAAAACAGCATTGCTGGTCACACCAGCTTATGGGGCATGGGATGCTGGTGTGCCCAGCATCCCATGCTAGTTTACCCAAAAATGAAAATTCTGTCATCATTTAAGGCTGAAACAGACTCTACTTAAGTAAGTGAACATTTGAAACAGCATGCAGATGATGACCTAACTTTATTTTTAAAATTTTCTTTAATTTTAATTTAAAACTATCACTATTATCATCTTCACTAGAAAGACTTCACTGGTAGACCGGAATAAATCAGCATGGAAATTTGTGGAAACTGGGTGCAAGGCCAATAAATCCAGGTACCGTTTAAGTAATTAATCTACTTATAAGAGATCATCCTACTGCATCCTGGTGTCTGTCTCTCTTGTTACACTTACAAACACATTTTCTTCTAACGGGCCATAAATTAAATTAGCAGGTAAAGGCTGCAGTGTCTGACTGAAATAAACTGGTGTTGATTGCTGATCAGTCAGCTGTGGAACATGCTCAAAACATGAGCTAATGGAAAAGAGCAGAAATACCGCCAATCTCGCTCTTTCTCTCTTTCTCTCTCTCTCTCTCTCTCTCTCTCTCTCTCTCTCTCTCTCTCTCTCTCTCTCTCTCTCTCTCTCTCTCTCGATTTTTGTCTCCCCCAGGGCTGTGTTTATGCTATGTAGCTTTGCTACTGGAAAAAAGAAAAGAAACTGAAGATATATGCATGATTCTTGTGACAGTGATTGAATTTCTGTGCTGGTTCTGGCTGGTTGATGCTGGTTCGTGCTGGTGTGGTGCTGGCCTAGCTGGTAGACTAGCATAGATGTGTTCTCTACCTGCAAAACTGAGCAGGTCAAGATGATTCACCAGCAAGGCCTTTTTGGTAACACTTAAGCCAAACTTAAAATGTATCATTCTTATTGCATAGAAAACAAAATATCAAACCAAGTAGCGTCCAAAAAGAAACCAAGCTTTGCGGCAAACTCTTCCATAGCTACGTTTCCATCCAAGGTTTTTTGCGACAATAAGTGTAGCACATCAAAACGTTTACCGATATAGCTGATGGAAACGTACACTCACCTAAAGGATTATTAGGAACACCATACTAATACTGTGTTTGACCCCCTTTCGCCTTCAGAACTGCCTTAATTCTACGTGGCATTAATTCAACAAGGTGCTGAAAGCATTCTTTAGAAATGTTGGCCCATATTGATATGATAGCATCTTGCAGTTGATGGAGATTTGTGGGATACACATCCAGGGCACGAAGCTCCTGTTCCTCCACATCCCAAAGACGCTCTATTGGGTTGAGATCTGGTGACTGTGGGGGCCATTTTAGTACAGTGAACTCATTGTCATGTTCAAGAAACCAATTTGAAATGATTCGAGCTTTGTGACATGGTGCATTATCCTGCTGGAAGTAGCCATCAGAGGATGGGTACATGGTGGCCATAAAGGGATGGACATGGTCAGAAACAATGCTCAGGTAGGCCGTGGCATTTAAACGATGCCCAATTGGCACTAAGGGGCCTAAAGTGTGCCAAGAAAACATCCCCCACACCATTACACCACCACCACCAGCCTGCACAGTGGTAAAAGGCATGATGGATCCATGTTCTCATTCTGTTTACGCCAAATTCTGACTCTACCATCTGAATGTCTCAACAGAAATCGAGACTCATCAGACCAGGCAACATTTTTCCAGTCTTCAACTGTCCAATTTAGGTGAGCTCTTGCAAATTGTAGCCTCTTTTTCCTATTTGTAGTGGAGATGAGTGGTACCCGGTGGGGTCTTCTGCTGTTGTAGCCCATCTGCCTCAAGGTTGTGCGTGTTGTGGCTTCACAAATTCTTTGCTGCATACCTCGGTTGTAACGAGTGTTTTTTTCAGGCAAAGTTGCTCTTCTATCAGCTTGAATCAGTCGGCCCATTCTCCTCTGACCTCTATCATCAACAAGGCATTTTCGCCCACAGGACTGCCGCATACTGGATGTTTTTCCCTTTTCACACCATTCTTTGTAAACCCTAGAAATGGTTGTGCGTGAAAATCCCAGTAACTGAGCAGATTGTGAAATACTCAGACCGGCCCGTCTGGCACCAACAACCATGCCACGCTCAAAATTGCTTAAATCACCTTTCTATCCCATTTGGAGTTCAGGAGATTGTCTTGATCAGGACCACACCCCTAAATGCATTGAAGCAACTGCCATGTGATTGGTTGATTAGATAATTGCATTAATGAGAAATTGAACAGGTGTTCCTAATAATCCTTTAGGTGACTGTATATTATTGATAAAATGTAACTAGTGTAGACATAACATTTGTCCGTTTAACTCTAGCACACAAACGTTATGTATATACCTCAATGCTCGTGAAAAACTGGTTTGGCAAAACATTTTGTTTGGAAAATTGGTATTTACGCAAAAATATAGTCACATGACAGAATTTACCCCAATCGTTACCCCTGTGTTAATCATGGCGACAAGGTATACAGCCTTGAAAGATTACATTTTTCTATGCACAAAGTAATTTATGTTTTAAATTACAAATAAATACACAATACTAGGAAAAAAGCTTCAGTGTGCTTTTTTGGAACAGTAACATAGCCCAGTTCTATAAAATTATTGTTTACATTTGAAAAAGTGCCAGCAAAATTCCCTGTATTAAATAAAATAAATGACCAAACAAATAAAGCATTAAATAAATACATAACAATAACCAAACAAAAAAAAGAATATTGTTAGTCCTTTTCTGTACACAAATTTAAATTAGCCTTACCTTGTTCTGTAGACGAAAAAAATTTGCAGAATAACATTCTCAGAATGTTCTACACTTTTTTCGAGACTATAAATCAGATCCATTTGTCCAATGCTGAGTTCACTTTCAGAAAATGTCTAGGTTACTAGTGTAACCCCCGTTCCCTGATGGAGGGAACGAGATGTTGTGTCGATTGTAGTGACACAAGGTGCTTCTTTCGGGAGCCTCGGACTCCTCTGAATATGAAAAAGGCCAATGCCAAATTGGTGAACAGAATTTGCATGTCCCGCCCCCGGACATATGGGTATAAAAGGCGGGATATGCCTCTGTTCAGTCCAGTTCTGCACTGAGGAGCCGAGAACAAGATTCGGCCATTACAGCGGCTTGGCACAGTGTTGTGGCAAGGGGACACAACATCTCGTTCCCTCCATCATGGAACCGGGGTTACACTAGTAACCTAGACATTCCCCTTCTGTCACTCACGTTGATTGTAGTGACACAAGGGGTCCATATTCAATAGCGCCACCTACACTGACCATGTTACATGCTCTGCTGATGCTGGTGCAGCAGGCTGTAGCGTGCCAAATGCACATGAGCATCAGACTGCATGTAACCCTCCCTGACACCCCACTAAGACGTCATATTGTTTTTATTAGGTTCTCAACCCGAAGATTGTAAAATCTCGCAAAGGCATTGGGTGTCACCTAGCCTGCTGCTCTACAGATATATGCTAGAGAGGTGCCATTGGCCAGTGCCCATGAGGATGCCACACTTCTTGTAGAGTGTGCTCGAACCCGCAAGGGGGCGAGCACGGCATGGGTTTGATAGGCCAATGTGATGGTGTCGACTACCCAGTGGGTAAGCCTCTGTTTCGAGACAGTGTTCCCTTTCTGCTCTCCGCCAAAGCAATCAAAGAGCTGCTCAGAAAGTCTAAAGCTCTGTGTGCGGTCCAAATAGGTATGCAAAGCAAGTACCGGACATAGCAACAATAAGGCTACCTAGTCCCTAAAGGGGGTCGTAGGAACCTTGGGCATGTAGCCCGGTCGTGGTCTTAGGATGACATGAGTATCTGCCGGACCGAACTCCAGGCAAGTGTTGCTGACAGAGAACGCTTGCAGGTCTCCAACCCTCTTGTTGGAAGCGAGCGCAATCAGGAGGGCACATCTTCTGGGAGAGGGCACTTAGCTCAACTGATTCTAGTGGCTCGAAGGGGGTTCTCTGAAGGCCCATAAGGACCATGGAGAGATCCCATGAGGGGAACAGGCATGGCCTGGGATGGTTCACCCTCCGGGCACCTCTTAGAAACTTGATGATCAGGTCATACTTTCCTAGGGACTTACCGTCCACCGCGTCATGGTGGGCCACTATTGTGGCACCATATACCTTCAAGGTGGAGTGGGACAGCCGCTGGTTTCTAGAAAGTGCCCCATCCCTGAGAAAGAAGGTCTTTCCTCAGGGGGATTTGCCAGGGAGGTGCTGTAGTGAGGAGCGTGAGATCCGAAAACCAAGTCCAGTTGGGCCACTAAGGGGCCACTAGAGTGACTTGTTCCCCATCCTCCCTGACCTTGCACAGCACCTGTGCAAGTAGGCTCACTGAAAATGCGTACATGCGCAGTACATGGGAAATGTGTACATGCGCAGCCCCCGGGGCCAGATGTGTACAACACATCTGTCCAGAGGGGACTTGTCTCCAACCTGAGGGAGTACTAGAGTGGGCAATATCAGGATCAGGACTACCCACGTGCAGATCTTTTAGTGCCTCGGCCTGGTGGACTTGCAGGTCGTCCTACAGGCCTTGGAGGGGAGTGCTTGATGATCCCACCATGTGGTCACGCTTTGCGGGCACAGGTGCACCGCAACCGCTTTGTCTACCTGGGGGACCGCTGCGTACCCGTGGACCACCCCACCGTCGAGGGTAGTGAGAGCGGATGAGTAAGGAGCATCGATTCCGAGCAGTAAAAGGTGCCCTCCACGACCTTGTTAGCTCGTTGTGTACCATTGGGAATAATAGAACCGGGGGGGCATGGCTACCAGCGGCGCCCTGACCCTAAGAAACAATTGTCTAGCCGTGAGGGTTGAGAGGAAGATATGAATCCTATGTAAACCCTGATATTACACAGCATAAATTTCTTTAATATGCACACAGCATATACACATCGATGGATGGTCCTTATACTAAGACCAAAAGTTTCCCCAACTACTTGGTGCAGGTTGCCAACTTGATCAGTGTCATGACGAATCGCTTTCGAGTCGGAACCTGTGGCAACATGCGATAGGGGCAACATCATGACCAATATTACAGTCGTATCAGAAGAGCAACTGTTCCCTTTCGATTGCAATTTCTCATCTTCTGATTGCATTTATTTGTGAAAATAAAATGACAGAAGCTGGCAAATTTCAATGAATTGTATAAATACTCTTCCCATTTTACCCAAACTTGGATATACACACATTTCTGTATGGAAACGGGTTAAGAGCAGATTTCTTTGCGATAAACCAAAACATATGTGCAGGGCCAGATGTAGGCATGAGCTCACCCAAAGGTGAGTCTTGCCCACCCTGTCAAACATTTGGGAAATAGTTTTAAATAAAATAAAATAAAAATGCAGTTTGTGCATTGGTTAATATCAATATGGGGGCAGACTGTGTGTTCCAAACATTGAGGGTAGGATATAGATTGCCCATCCAATCACAAAACAGCACCAGAAATGTGTAGTGTTATACTATTTCTGTCATTGGCCATAAGCAACGGCACTCTCAAGAAGCGGGTGCTGCAATCCAGGGAGTCCAAGACGTTACACGAGTGAGAACGGTAATAAGAGATTTTTTTGTGCAAGTTAAGTTTGCGACAAGTTTGCCAGAACTCTGCATTTTTGTAAGGGCAGTCATACCAAGTCAATTTTTAAATGTAACTTAAAGGATTATTCCAGGTTCAATACAAGCTCAATCAACAGTTACAAATCAATTTACAGTGAGACACTTACAGTGGAAGTGAATCTGGACAATTATTGGAGAGTTTAAAAGCAGAAACATGAAGCTTATAATTTTATAAAATCATCTATTATTTGAGCTGCAAAGTTGTTTAAATCATCAATTTTACAGACATTTTGGTGTTTTAGGGTTTGTTGACATTACATCATGGCAACAAAGTTGGTTCTAACTTTACACGGTAAGTAATTTTATCACACATAAATCATGTTTACAGGCATATTGTTTATGTTTTGTGGCTATACTTTTGAAACAGTGAGTATTTTAATGTTCCAAAATTGGCACCATTCACTTCCATTGAAAGTGCCTCACTGGAACCCAGACTTTGTATTAATTAATTTTTTTAAAGAAAAGAAGGGGCGTTTCAAAATACATTTTTGTGGTACTCAATATTATACCACAAATGCTGTTGACTATGCTTAGTACATCCAAAAACAAAAAGGTTGATCCAAACCCATATGACTCTTCTGGCGAACAAAAAAGGCGATGTTCACTTTCATTGTATGTCCATACAAAAAAGATGCAATAAAATTGACTGAAAGGCCACATCCACACTAACACATTTTCATTTGAAAATGTATTGATTTCGCTATGTTTACACCTCTCATCTCTCACAGAATTTTCATTTTCAGCCAAACTATCCCTTTAAGTACTTCTAAATACTTCATGTGGCCACTGTATAGGCTAATCAATCCTGAAACCAGAGTCAAGTCAGTGCTACGTTATTGAGCCAAAAAGAGTGGGAAGACTCTTGAATGACTTGCTTGCTTTTCCAGACCTTTCCTCCAAAGAGAAGGTGCTTTCCCTTAAGCACAAATGTAGGGTTAAAGTTTACGCGCTTCACAGTTGCCACTATCGAGCCATTAGTACGGAACATATCTAGAGAGAAGAAACCTTCAAAATTGAAGTCATAAATTATAGTACTCATGACCTGTACACAGAAAACCAACCATTTAGTCAACAGTGTGCTGTTAGCATGCTATGTAAGTCTGCCCTTAGCCCATTACACAGTCACAACTATTCCACTCCCTCCATTCTTTCTGCTTGACAGCATCTGTAAATTAGCAAAACAGTAATTTTTTTAATACCTTTGAACCTTCTGGCAACACTTTTCAATCAATTAGGAGCCAAAGCATTAATTCACCACTCCATGACTGGTGTCTACTGGTGTCTTCTGCTCGTCATTGATCCTGTGAGTGATCTCTTTAACCTCAGAGTGATGGTAATGGCATTAGGAGATGAGACCATTACGATGCCTTCCTCCAGCTCCTCACCTCCGAGACAGGCAGAGGGCAGGGGCAAATGGGAGGGGCTGGCTGAGGGCTAGGGCAGATGAGTCAACGGGTGGGGGGGGTCCAGTCGAACACCCCTGTCTCTCGGCTTGTTCCACCATATCTCCTCTGAGGCAATTGAAGTATAAATTAGAGTTGGTGAAGGCCTGGAGAAACACTCTGACAGCTACCCAACACTAAATAAATCACATTTTATTGTGAGGAAAACGGCACATCCTCAGCTGAAATGATGGCGTTTACATTTTAAAGGGAAAAGGTTTATTTGCTGCCTCTTTCCTGCCAGGTACTCTCAGGGTTTAAGCAGACGCTGTCATTATGTGTTCCCGCCTAAAGTGACCATTTTAAATCAAGGCTCGGACACAGCTATCGTAGGAAACTGACCATTTTAAGTCTTAGTGGATCCTTGTAAAAAAAATATTTAAATTTAAGAATCTGTATTTTTGTTATATTATTTTCATTCAGTAAGTCACTAGTTAATATTTATTAGAGTTGCAGTATGTGCCAGCTAGACTTGAAAAAGCATGAATTGATGCAAACTCAAAGTCATGGGATTTTTCATGAGCCACTGTTTGAAGCATGGGCTCAAAATTTCCCGCCATAAGCTTCCAGCCAAACTGCGATGCTCCTCACTGAATGATACCTGTATCAACTTGGCCTAAGAAGAGACAGCACTCTCTTAAAAATAACTACATAGAAAATTAATTAACTACTTACAAAAGCCTTCATTATCCAAAATCAAAGGAAAATGTATCTATGTATTTCCTCAGTTAATTCGGGATGACTTCAAGGATTTTAACACTAAAACTTATAGCTCATTAAAAATGATTTTGTTTAACCACTGACCCACAGCACTTATTTAGTTTGCTAATTTTAACCACTAATAGGTCTAAAAATGACCTCGACTTGACTATAACCTCGTGCTTCCCCAAATTCTTACCGTCCACTGCATCGTGATGCGCCGATATAGCGGACATATAAACTTTCAAGTTGGAGGGGGACTGGCGTCTTGACTTGCAGGAAGGAGAGCACTGATCCTACTACGCATCTCTGGGGTCTTCGCCTCAGGAAGAGCACCACTTAGCGAACAGACACCACTTCAGGTCATAGAGACACCTCGTCGAGGGGGCTCTAGCATGAGTGATCGTGTCTTTCCACTGCAGGTGGTAGGCCACTTAAGTCTTCTGCGTCCCGTCCAGGGGCCAGACATGGAGATTCCAGAGGTCCGGTCACGGGTGCCAGATGGTGCCCGTCTCTGAGAAAGAAGGTCCTTCCTCAGAGGAATTCGCCAGGAGGGGGGCTGTCGCGAGGAGCATGAGGTCCGAGAACCAAGTCCGAGAGGGCCAATAAGGGGCCACTAAGAGGATCTGCTCCTCGTCCTCCCTGACCTTGCACAATGTCTGTGCAAGTAGGCTCAATTGCGGAATGAATATTTGCGTAGCCCCAGGGGCCAGCTGTGTGCCAGGGCATCTGTGTCGAGGGGAGCCTCGGCCAGAGAGTACCAAAGTGGGCAGTGGGAGGATTCTGGGGAAGCAAACAGGACTACCTGTGCTTGGCCAAATCGACTCCAGATCAGCTGGACAACCTGAGGGTGGAGTCTCCACTCTCACCTGAGCATAACCTGTCACAACAGTGTGTCCGCTGTGCTGTTAAGGTGGCCCGGAATGTGAGCGACTTGAGGTGCTGCTGACTCCAGAGGAGGAGACAACGGGCGAGTTGTGACAATTTTTACGAGAGCGTAAACCGCCTTGGCGGTTGATGTACGTAATCATTGCTGTTTTGACTGTCTGGAGCAACATATGTTTACCCCAGATTAACGGCAATAGCCTCCTCAGGGCAAGTAGTACCACCAGCAACTTGAGACAGTTGATGTGCCAAGACAGTCACAGGCCGGTCCAAGGGATGGCGACTGAGTGATTGGTGCACACGGTGCCCCAGCTACACTGGGAGGAATCTGTCACAACCACGACATGCCTGGAGACCTGGTGTAGGGGAACTCCTGCCCGTAGGAATGCTAGGTCTGACCAGGGGCTGACTAGATGGCGACAAACCTGCGTGACGAGAACACGGTATGTGCCGTGGCGCCATGCTCGTCTCTCTACTTGGGTCTGTAGCCAGTGCTGAAGTGGGCTCATATGCATCAACCCAAGCGGCCTAACCATCGCTGAGGATGCCATATGCACAAGGACAGGACGAAGGGGAGGACTTTGTACTGGTATGCCTGACCCTCGAAGGCAAACCGGAGAAAGGGTCTGTGTCGAGGAAGAATCGAGACATGAAAGTCCGCGTCCTTCAGGTCTACTGCCGCAACTTATTTATTCATGAACTATGCCTTTACGAAGGCAGTAGCGAGTAAGACAGCTCACTATTTTGAAACAGAGCCTAAATCCTCTTTAAATGAAGAAAAATAAAACCAGTATATCTTACCAAAGCACTAAACTTTACAATCATCTTTTGTCCTATTTAGTAAGCACTGGGTATCACAGCTCATTCTGAATTGCCCTGTTTGTTAATCACTTAAGGGATCTCATTCAATGCTGTCCTCTTTCTACTTTTTTATCTCTATCCTAATGAAGCCTCTGTTAATTAGCCTGTGTGTTTGTCGGGGGTGAGAGTAGCTCAGATTACAGGCACAGACAGACTCAATTAGCCCAAGATGAAGTAGTGACTACTGTCGTTCCATCAGCTATAAACCAATAAGCACCTGGTCGTTACCTGCACTGTCCCCACTGACCTGATAACGTGAAATGGAATGGAATCTGTTGAAACCTAACCCAAGCAGAACAAAACAGGCTAGTCAATTAGATAACAGATCGTTCAAAGCATTAATTTATTTTGTTTTTCCTGGGAAACAAACCACTGCAGTAGTGAAGGGGCTACTTTTATTCAGGGTCCAAAATGTATTTCTAGCTACAACTGCAAATTGTGGGTGAATTAAGAAAATTTTCCAGCCACAAATATTACTTACCAGCCTTAAAATTGTAGTTAGCATTATTTTTTATATATAAATATCACAATACATGTGCCGTGATACAATACTTCGCAAAGCATCACAATATCATAATTGGTTGGCGATTGATCAAGACCAAGACAACCACGTACTGCTGCCATTTATTGCTCAAACTTATAGAAGCATCTCTGACTGGACTTGGAAACACCTGTTATTTTATTTGTATAGCGCCTTTCACAACACATATTGTTTCAAAGCAGCTTTACAGAGGATCAGGCATTAACAGACGATAAAACTGTAATGTCGATGAATCATCATTGTGTAATTAGATCAAATATGATTGTTAATAATGTTTAAAAATAAGTAATGAAATAATAATTGTATTAATAACCCCAGTGAGCAAGCTGAAGGTGACTGTGGCAAGGAACACAAAACTCTATAAGATGTTGATTATTGGAGAAAAATAACCTTGGGAGAAACTAGACTCACTGTGGGGGCCAGTTCCCCTCTGGCTAACATCATGAATATAATGTAAAAATTACTTATGTATAGTTAAAGTCATGGTTTAAAATTATTAAACTAAGTAAGTGTTAAGGGTCAGTGTTTAAACATCGATTTTGTTTGAACTGTAAGATTAATGAGTAATGTCTTTGAAGTCCATCCTGGATTAACTGCAGAAGTTCACATAGATGCAATCATCCTTGTTAATTGGCTGAGGAAGGCTTTTGTTGGCAATTGTTAGTCTATGCATTCCATTTCAAGATTGTAGTCCATCAATAGACCGAGGTGATGCAGGCAGAGATCAGGGATGTGAAACACAGTTGCTTAGTCAATCTCCACTTAACTTTCACTTTCTTCTTCTTTTGTTTTTGGTGATTGTAAAGGGATCAATGGAAAGGAGGAGGCGAGAACCGGCTTGACGATATAAATAATGGTTTAATGATAAACTTAAAAGACAACATAAACACACACATGACGGACATGTCCGTAAACGATCTCTCTCTCCTGCACGATCCCCTGCAGTCGACCTTTATCCCTCACGTAGGCATAATTAGCCTAATACGGGACCGGGTGTGTAGGATCACGACCCGGCCCCGCCCTCCTCCCTGCCACATTCCTCCCTCGTTCTCTTAGGCTGGGGAGCCCCCGGCTTGACGTAACCTTCTGCTGAAGAAAGTCATACATCTGGGATGGCATGAAGGTGAGTAAATTATAATTTAGCTATTTCTTTAAGTAGCATTGTATTCCTTTTGAGATACAATGTTCAACATTGATTTAGTTCTTGTATCTTTTAAGCTCAGACATATTAATGCCTCATCAAGACGGGCATTGGCGGAATATGAAGTGTATTTGATAATAAACCGGCAATAGCACTCAAACATTATCCGGCAGCCACCTGTCAGTCAAACAGCATGCAGCTACAGGCATCAGGAAATAAAAAGTAAATCTTTTATATTTTATCTAGATCAACCAACCAACTTCTCTTGTCACCGTGAACGATGTAATGAACACCCATTTTCTAGATGTAGAACATAGGCTAAGTATATAAATTCATCGATATCGAGGACAACTCTCTCTTTCTCTCTCTCTCTCTCTCTCTCTCTCTCTCTCTCTCTCTCTCTCTTTCAGATAAACACCATGATTGTTTATCACCCAGACCTTTTGATAACATTGCCTAAATCTCTCACATCAACCCAGTAATCTCAGTGATAGAAAGCTAATTTACAGGCTGCATTATAGACACACATAATCTAGTAGAAATATTACATTTATCTTGCTGTGTTTTTTTAAATTAGAGGCAGGATCAATGCTGATATATGGCTTGAGCAAGTTAAACTCACATGACACAATCATGCAAAGCCCTTTCAGGTGTTGAATTGTGTTTGATGCATCCTCCACAATTGGTGCCAGATCTACAGCTGCTGTTCAAGTGGTATTTGATTTCACAGGAGTCACGAGACTATCCCTAGCCAATCACATTGACGGATACAAATAAAATCACAAAAGGAAAGTAGCAAACACGGACAGTTGGAAAATAGCACAATAAAAGTACAGTTACGGCACTTAAAATATACTCAAGTAAAAGTAAAAGTATACAATTTTTAAACAACTTCAAAAAGTACATTTCCTGGGGAAAAACTACTTAATTACAGTAACGAGAGTATTTGTAATTTGTTACTTTACACCCCTGCTGGTCAGTCGCTTGAAACGTCCTCCTTATTTTCTCCTTGCGTGGTAACATCTTGGCTAATGTTCACATGTTCATCCATGGAGTGTCTATGCCCAGATTTTTTGGGTGCTTCCTGAAGTAATTGTATGTATGAAAGTAAATGGGACATTCTGCTTTAAAAATGACAAAGAGCTACCTCGTAGGAGAGACTGAAGTTGTAGTGAGCTTTGAAAAGCTCATCAAAAGTTGCCACTAATGTCTGAGCCTTGCATGGGACTGCCTTTTGTTCAAAGATGGTGTGACTGGCTCCTTTCCTGTGGTCAGTAAGAATATAAATTCAAGTTTAGTTCAAGAAGTGTTTTCTCAAGCATCAATGCATCTTTACAATTTAATATATAAGTTTAAAAATATCGTTTTTTCAACTATTCAAAATGCCACACAATCTATGCTCTGATTTAATAATTAAAAAAAAGCTAATTCATTCCTAAAATTATTTCATTTAATAAAACAAACCAAACTCATGTTTACAAAAATTTGACCACAGTGTCATCAGTTGATAGAATCATTGATAAAAACGTCTGTCAGTATATTTCACCTTAAAGTTGTTGACCAGTTAAGAGATTCTCATCTGCTTTTTTAAACGAATTTAGATGAATAGAATGATGTGTTTGTTGCACTGTCTTGATCCTTAATGAACAAAGGTTGTATTACCCTGAGAATCATAGTAGTGTTCCTGTATAACAGAGATATTAAACATACATTGAACCCAAGTTAATTGCAATAAATATATATATTTATTTAAACACACATTTCTCAAAACCTGGTAAAACCTCATCCCCCAACAAGGCATGAGACATGAAGAAAAGATCAGACATCAAAGAGAAAAGATTTAAAAAAAATATATATCTGAAATTCTAATGCATTCCATCAGAATTACTGCATAATAAATGAATAAAAACTCAAATTTTTAGAGAATGGATCTTGAAGATGGAAAGAGTCACATTTCACAGTGCATGATTGGTACATATGATGGTGGAATCCACCTTAAAAAAAATTACAAACTATTATTGGTGCATAACAAGTTTTAGGTGTTGATTTTTTATTTATTTTTTAAATCCCCTTTTCTCCCAATTTGATATGCCCAGTTCCCACCACTTAGTAGGTCCTCGTGGTGGTGCGGTTACTCACCACAATATGGGGGCTGAGTACAAGTCTTAGTTGCCTCCGCTTCTGATACTGTCAATCCACGCATCTTATCACGTGGCTCATTGAGAGTGAGAACCACTAAACGTGAACATGAGGAGGTTACCCCATGTGACTCTAACCTCCCTAGCAGCCGAGCAAATTTGGTTGCTTAGGAGACCTGGCTGGAGACACACAGCACACCCTAGATTCGAACTCATGACTCCAGGGGTGGTAGTCAGCGTCAATACCCACTGAGCTACCCAGGCCCCTGAAACAATTTTTAAGAAATTATTTTTAAGAACGTGGCAATAATGTCTTACCCATGTAATTCAGTCATCTTTGTTTCTGTTAGAGTTCTAGTTTTGTCAAATTTCATGAATATTTCTTCATCCTTTGGATTGGCCTTCACAGTATCAAACATCTGCTAGAATTACATGCGACAGTATTATGATATGTAATATAAAATGTATATTTGGCATTCTGAACAATCAATCAATCAATAACATTTATTTCTACAGCACATTTAAAAACAGCATATATTGACCAAAGTGCTTTACATTAATTAATAAAATACAAAGATTTAAAATACACTCACAGTTAAAACACATGGACAATACAGAATATAAACCCAAGAATAAATACAATGCATCTAGTCACAGTTATTGGCAATAGAGGAAAGATGAGCCTTTAACTGAGATTTAAAAGATTTAGTTGCACTACAGGATCTAAAGTGAAGAGGCAAACTATTCCAAAGGCATTTTGGAACGTTTAACGATCCCCTTTAAATTTTAAACGAGACTTAGGGACGCTCAAAAGCAGGTTCTGTGAAAATCTTAGAGGTCTAGTGGTTTGATATTGATGTAAAAGTTCAGAAATGTAATCAGATGCAAGCCCATGCAGACCTTTAAAAACAGTCAAATGCACCTTAAATTGAACTCTGAATTGAACTGTAAGCCAGTGTAGAGAAGCCATCACAGGAGGAATACTAGTGTGCTTTCTGGTACCAGTCAGGAGCCTGGCAGTTGCATTTTGCACTAACTGTAAATGTGATAATAAAGTGTTTACAATAATCCGGTCTTGACTACATAAAAGCATGAATAACTGTCTACAGATCTTTGAATGACAGAAAGTGTTTTATTTTAGCAATGGTCCTGAGTTGGAAAAAGCCACCTTTACCACTGAATAAATTTTTTTAATCAAATTTTATATCAGAATCAAAAATAACACCAGATTTCTCACCTGAGTTTTTAAGTTATTGAAAAGAGGGCCAAGATGTTTAATTAATTGTTTGGCCGAGTCAGGGGGGCCAGAATACATCTACTTCAAATTTTGATTTAGTGAGCTGGAGAAAGTTAACAGCCATCCATTTTTTAATATCTTCAAGGCAGTCAAACAGAGAATTTAAGGTAGAATTATCACATGGTTTCAAAGGGAGATAAAGCTGAGTGTCATCAGCTTAACAGTGGTATGCAATGTTGTATTTTTGACAGTTACAACCAAACAGCATATATAAAGAAAACAAAACTGGGCCAAGAATAGAGCCTTGGGGAACACCACAAGGGACAGGCAGAGAGGAGGATGAGTAATTCCCAATTTCAACAGAATGCTCTCTCCTTCAGCTAGGAAGAGAACCACTTTAGTGCAGTCCCCTGAATCGCGACCCATTGACTTAAGCAGTTTAGGAGAATACCATGATCTATAGTGTCGAAGGCCACACTAAGATCAAGAAGCACTAAGCTAGTCTCCTGAATCTACAGACATCGACAAGTCAATTGACACTTTAAGGAGAGCAGACTCTGCCATGTGTTTTGCTCTAAAACCTGACTGAAATTGATCAAAGATCCTATTTTTGTTTAAAAAATGCAGAAATCTGAAGAAAAACAACTTTCTCCAATATTTTTGATAAAAAAGGCAATTTCGAGATTGGTCTATAATTCTTTAAAACCGTGGGATCAAGACCAGACTTTTTAAGGAGTGGTTGCACCACAATATGATTAAAACAAGACGGGACTGTACCATTCACTAAACTACTGTTCACTATTTCCAAAAGCCTAAGGCAGACAACATCCAGAACCTGGACCAAAAAGCGAGGGGGAATAATATCTGCAGAACTAGAGGCAGGTGAGAGAGAGTGACAAGGCATTTTTCAATAGATTTTCATCAACAGTGTTGTGATTTAAGAAAGCTACATTAAGTGATATCTTAATCCTAGCTCTTATATCAAGTATGACACTATAGAAAATGATCTACACTCACATCAGCTCTAACAGAATACCTTGAAAAATTAGCCTACACCCTCATATTGTAATGCCTGGTGTGAAAGCAGGACAGGACGGACAAGAGGTGCGGATCCAAACGCATTTTTTATTGAATACAAAACAAACAAACACTGGAGCAAATAAAAGGTCCACGAGGGGAAAAGTAAACAAACACAAACTAACACAAAGCTGAACACGAGTCGACAGAACATCCACAAAGGGCTGGGAAAACCTGGAGAAAACACGAGAGATTACACATAGGCATAAACATGAAATGGTAATGATCGACAAAGGAGAGAGGAAACGACGGGGTTTAAGTAGACAGACACAGTGATAACAAAATAAGCGACAGGTGCGGACAATAACGCTGTGACAGCGGTGATGAGGAGTGAGGAAGAAGGGAAGTGTAGTTTTAACAGAGACAGTGAAACACAGGCGGACAACAAGGAAGAAATGACAGGGAGCGTGTTAGGTGAAACAGAAAACACGGGTCGGATAACAAGGAAGAGTGACATGGAACGTGACTGGCGAGGGTGAAACAGAAAACACGGGACGGACCACATGGAAACGTGACATGAACGTGACTAGAGAAACAGAGGACACAGTGAGGACAACAGGGGATCGTGACAGAATCCCCCCTCAAAAGGACCGGATTCCAGACGGTCTTACGAAACAGAAAAGGAAAAATAGAAGGGATAAACAAATGTTCAAGGAGAGAGGGGCTAGAAAAGGGGAAAAACAGACAGACCAAAGGGGGCACAAGGGACACGGAGACAGACCAAGGGGGCACAAGGGACACGGAGACAGACCACGGGGGCACAAGGGGAAATTAGGCAGTCCAAGGAGGCAAAAGGGGCACACAGGCAGTCCAGGGGGCAACAAGGGGCAGACAAGAGGTCCAGGGGGGCACAATGGGCAGGCAGGAAGTCCAGGGAGGCCGAGAGGGCAGGTAAGCAGTCCCTGGGGGTGTGTGCAGGGAACCGGGTCAGGTGGCCCGGGGGACGTCCACCGGGTAGGGACAGGTTTAGGAGGCCTGGGAGGTGGCCGTAGAGCAGGGGCCTGGGAGGTGGCCGTAGAGCAGGGGCCTGTTCGGGGGGCCTGGGAGGTGGCCACAGGACAGAGGCCGGTTTAGATGGCCCAGGGGCTGGCCACTTGGCAAGGGCCGGTTCAGGGGACCTGGGAGGTGGCCATCGGACAGGGACAGGTCCAGGAGGCCTGGGAGGCAGCCTCAGGACAGGGACAGGTCCCAGAGGCGGAGCTGAGAGGGGCTCTGGAGACGAAGCTGTGGGAGGCTCTGGAGGCTCAGGAGGCGGAGCTGAGGGAGGCTCTTGAGGCTCAGGAGGCTGAGCTGAGGGAGGCTCTTGAGGCGGAGCTCTGGAAAGCTCGGAAGGCGGAGCTCTGGAAAGCTCCGAAGGCGGAGCTCTGGAAAGCTCGAGAGGCTTGAGAGGCGGAGCCCTGGAAGGCTCGGGAAGCTTGAGAGGCAAAGCCCTGGGAGGCTCGGGGAGCTCAAGAGGCGGAGCCCTGGAAGGCTCGAGAGGCGGAGCCCTAGAAGGCTCGAGAGGCTTGAGGGGCAGAGCCCTGGGAGGCTCAGGAGGCAGAGCCCTAGAAGGCTCGAGGGGCACTGGCTGTTGGACGGTCCTGGCTCCTGGCGCTGGCCCTTGGACGGTCATGGCTAAGGGCGTTGGCCCTTGGATGGTCATGGCTGCTGGCGCTGGCTCTTGGACGGTCATGGCTACTGATGCTGGCCCTTGGACGGTCATGGCTACTGGCGCTGGCTCAGGGACGGTTGAGGCTACAGGCGCTGGCTCAGGGACGGTCGAGGCTACAGGCGCTGGCTCAGGGACGGTCGAGGCTACAGGCGCTGGCTCTCTGACATTTGGGGCATCAGGCTCTAGCTGGTGGGCCGTGGCATGCGTGGGCTTGGGTTCGCTGGACGCTGGGGGCCGAGCCACGGGGGGTTCTGGGGACAGAGTTGTGGTAGACGGAGGCTGGAGAGCAGAGACCCTTCCTTTTCTCCTCTTCCTCCAGGCGGATGAGGCTGACAACGCTGGAACGCGGTTCGTGGTTGGCGTGGCCTCAGGCTCGCTGGCCGTGGCTGGAGTGGGCACAGGCTTGCTGACCGTGGCTGGCGTGGGCTCAGGCTCGCTGACCGTGGCTGGCGTGGGCTCAGGCTCGCTCACCGTGACAGGCGTGGGCTCGCTCACAGTGACAGGCGTGGGCACTGGCTTGCAGACCGGGGCAGGAGTGGGCTCTGGCTCGCAGACCGGGGCAGGCGTGGGCCGGGAGGCGGAAGCCCGTCTTCTCCTCCTCCTCCGGGCAGATGAAGTGGACCGCGCTGGCTCGTGGAGGGCGACAGGCAAGGGGGTGAGCTCGCTTACAGATGAGGGTGGCGTGACAAGAAGCGCCATGGGCGACTGGAGAGTCACCACTGAGGGAGGAGAGGTAGGGTCCTCCTCAGCGTCGCCCACGGTTAACGGCGATCCGCCGACCCGCAAAGTCACCTCTATGAAGCCGCAGAGAGTCCACTCGTGCATTGCCGGTGGCAACCGCACCCTCAGTGAGGCGCTCAGATTGCCCCTGAAGAAGCTCACCAGGATTGGGTCCGGGAAGTCAGAGACGCTTGCCAGAAGGTCGGTCCCCTTGCTTCAGACAAAGCAGCCGATAGTTGGCCTGTTGGACCGCTGGATCCATTTTTGGGTCGATCGTTCTGTAATGCCTGGTGTGAAAGCAGGACAGGACGGACAAGAGGTGCGGATCCAAACGCGTTTTTTATTGAATACAAAACAAACAAACACTGGAGCAAATAAAAGGTCCACGAGGGGAAAAGTAAACAAACACAAACTAACACAAAGCTGAACACGAGTCGACAGAACATCCACGAAGGGCTGGGAAAACCTGGAGAAAACACGAGAGATTACACATAGGCATAAACATGAAACGGTAACGATCGACAAAGGAGAGAGGAAACGACGGGGTTTAAGTAGACAGACACAGTGATAACAAAATAAGCGACAGGTGCGGACAATAACGCTGTGACAGCGGTGATGAGGAGTGAGGAAGAAGGGAAGTGTAGTTTTAACAGAGACAGTGAAACACAGGCGGACAACAAGGAAGAAATGACAGGGAGCGTGTTAGGTGAAACAGAAAACACGGGTCGGATAACAAGGAAAAGTGACATGGAACGTGACTGGCGAGGGTGAAACAGAAAACACGGGACGGACCACGTGGAAACGTGACATGAACGTGACTAGAGAAACAGAGGACACAGTGAGGACAATAGGAGATCGTGACACATATCTCTAGAGCAGAGACCACTTTCCTTACACTAAATAAACAAAATTACAAAACAAATCATAGATTTAGGTATCGCTGGACTTTTCCAAAGCGTTCAACCATTGCCCAAACTTTTAGTTTGATGAGTTTGTTTGAACAGCAAAGCCAAACTCACATCTCACCTGCCACATCTATACGCTGTCAAATGAACTATTTCACTTCTAAGAGCAAAACATTTTTAAAATACTTCAAATTAAAACCTATTAATGACTTAAATCAAGAACTAACTATTTAAGAGTTAACATCGAGTACTACATAGATATATATATAAACACACTCCACAACATTAAAACCACTTGCCTAATATTGTTTAGGTTCCCCTCGTGCAACCAAAACAGCGCCAGCCGCATCTCAGAATAGCATTCTGAGATGATATTCTTCTCATCACAATTGTAGAGCGGTTATCTGAGTTACTGTAGACTTCGTCAGTTTGAACCAGTCTAGCCATTCGCTGTTGACCTCTCTCATCGATAAGGTGTTTCCATCTGCATAACTGCCACTCACAGGATGTTTTTTTGTTTTTGGCACCATTCGAAGTAAAATATAGAAAGTGTTATGCGTGAAAATCCCAGGAGATCAGTAGTTACAGAAATACTCAAACCAGCTCATCCGGTACCAACAATCATGCCATGGTCCAAATCACTGAGATCAATTACTTTCCTCATTCTGATGGTTGATGTGAACATTAACTGAAGCTCCTGACCTGTATATGCTGTTTATGCACTGCACTGCTGCTACATGATTGGCTGATTAGATAATTGCATGTATGATTGTTTGTGCCAGACGGGCTGGTTTAAGTATGTGTGCTACATATACCTGAAGCAGTTAGCAGAACACATCTTGCTGTTGAAGCACTGATGTCAGCTAAGGCTGTTTTACTACTTTTTTTTGGAGAAAAAAAAATAAACACTGCACAGTTGCAGCATGAAGCATTTACTTGTTTACATTAATCATGGTATAAATATTGGGCGGGGAATTTACTTACTTGTTTTGATTATTGGAGGGTTACCTCCCTTCCATCCCCATGGAATCTACACCCTATGATCGGAGATCAGAGTTTTCCAGTGAAAGCTGCCACTGCCACCAATAAACATGTAAGGCGTGGGGGTTTAAAAGTGACCGAGGGCTCTACAGATATACAGTGAAGACAATGGACACAGGATTCAACACGATTACCTACTTTAATGGGCAGAATAATAAGGTTACACTCAGAGAGCGGGAGACAAGAAAATATGCTTACTCAAGCCCAACCCTCTCTCCTTCTTCATCAGGTTCCCGCAAATTACACATAATCCTTTACAGGTAAAGCACTACCAAAATAAAAGTCTTCACATATAAAAATGTAATATAAAACGACTGTTAAAGTACTAGTCTCTAAATCAGTTTCACAGTAGCTTCCCCAACACTGGTCTAATGGCTCATATCGGGCAAGAACAGCTGTTACCATTTTAAAAAAATGAGATCCATGGCAATATAATGGTGTTTGTTTTTGTGTGTGTGCGGGTGTGATTTAAAAGTATTTAATCTGATCAAACACAGAGTTTTCCTCCCTCTGTGGAAAGACAGCCACACACCCCACAGGCCTTCCTCGTACATCCTGGCGGCCAGAGACAGTTTGAATTTATTCAATCAATGCGACTCATCTAATTGATATCTGAAACAGCGGCAGGTGATTTATCGTCAGAGAAATGTAAATGATATATCCCGGGCAGATGTCTTATATTTTCCAGCCATTTATTTTGGGGAGTGAGTGAAGGGAAGGCAGCATGTTTAATTAAAATTCATGAGGGTGGAATGTGCTGAGTTGCACTGGCCTGCGCTGGTCTCTTTGGGTTCAGTCTGGGAGGGGATGAATGATGGTGGACAGGAGAGAGTGTTGACAAGGGCGAAGTCAGGAGCGTCCTGGTTTGATCACACACACGCACTCATTCACTCCCAGACTCATTTTAAATGAATGCACACATCCATTTAATATTGCATATGGGAGGTGTGAAACTCACCCCACCATGGTTATGTGACTTTATGTGGTTTTAAGGGTGTTCTGAAGATGTTTTGCTAGATCGAGCCCGAACCTTTAACTTTAACCCCTGCTCTAGCTCGACTGAAATATGCTTTGTCTAAATATTTATTCAATTGACAGTCATCACATTATTCTGCACAAACCAAAATGGCTCCTACAGCTGCTCTGCAACACAAACTATACAGTTTGGAATTGTGGAGAGATTCGTTATACTGCACATTACATGTCTATAAGAATAATAAAAAAAAATGCTGTCATTGCATAGTGGATGTTATTCCAGCTGGAATTTTATTGTGAAATACAGGTCAGAAGATAAACTGTGTACTGGCTACATTGGAAGCTGCCTTCTAAGGGGCCATTCACAATTCATTTACTGTATTCTTAAAAAGCTAGGCACAGTGCCTGAAATAGAGAAGAATGCAAGTGCCTTGAGATGTGTTTTTAACAGTTCTTTTTTTTAACTGACACGGCGTCAGAAAAACGCAGAGAACCTTTGCAAGACATGACGTAGCAGTCAAAGACGTCCATGCAGCGCATGTTTACATAAGTCCTACATATATAGAAGCCATCAGACCTGCTATTTCATGTGATTAGGTAATGATAATAAAAGGATGCTCACAACATCTATGCTGAACAGAAATAGAGGGATTTATTTTATGATTATTATTTTGCTTAAATTTGCCCTTCATATGATTTCACTTCAACTCAGATTATTTTTTCATTCGTTATTACATTTTTTTAATTTTAGATATATATCGCAATGCAGTCACGATAGTTTGCCTTAAAAAAACTAAACATTTGGATGTATTTGATGTTCTTTTGCATGTGGTCAGGAGCAGGTGTAAAATTTGTTCGTACCAACTATAATTTTCAAAATATAAAAACTTACATAAAACAACGCTTTTGCTGACAATGTGCACAAACGAGGAAACATGACATTGGGCTGCATGAGGAAAATATGCACATACTGTGTTGATGACCAACATTGCATCATGCACTACGTCTTGCTGAGAAGTGAAGAATACTTTGGCCTTTAGGCAGCATAATAAATAGAATGGAACCTGTTAAGTGACCGATTTGGAAAAGGGATTAGAATAGGGAGCAACTCAGTGCACCATACAAATGTTATTCCTCACTTAAATTGCACAGGAAACTCAACTCAGATCATCTCATATAATGTTCATTAGCATGTTACTAAGTTAAAGGTGCACTCAGTGATTTTTTTTTTCCTCATTTAAAACGTTTTACTTCTAAAGAAATGAATAGTAATTTTGAGATATATGTATAAATTCACTACCATTCATGTGAGATGAAGAGTTCAATCTCATCAGTAACCTTATAAAAACTCTTTTAATCTACAAGGGGCAGCGCTTTAGCCTAACATGACCAGCTAAATACTACTTGCTTAATCTCAGGAACTGCATGTTATTGTACACTTTCATTCATGAATTAAAGGAATCATGTCTAACTGTGAAATGTGAATTTCTACAATACATTAGTAACTGATTTACACTATAACTACTGTGTTTGAATGATGCTGCATCCAGGCCACTAGTTATTAGTAAAAGCAATACTTCGACATTCTTCAAAAATTAGATACTCAGATTAGCATATAAATGCATTGCACACACAGATATTGGGTAAATTATAAAATTTTAGATTAGATTAAAAGAATTAGACCTATTGCTACATACTGTATTCCTATATTTATAATTGCAATTTGTTCTCATTTCAGTTTTATTTGTATTTCATTTTATTTTTGCAATGCATTTAATGTGCGCTCTTGAAAAGAACTGTGACACCTAGTGGTTTGGATGCAGCATCATTCAAAATCATAAGTTTTCAGTTACAGATGCCATTGTAGAAATTCACTATTCGGCCATGATTAATTTAATCCAAGAGTAAAAGCGTCCAATAACAACACGGTTACTGGGATTAAGCGAGTAGTATTCAGCTGATCATGTGATTCTAAAATGGCAGCCCTGTGAGGGTGCCCCTCCCCCATGTAGAATAAACAGATTTTATAAAGTTACTGATATGACATGTGAGTGCTCATGATGTTATACATTCGTTTCAAAATTACAATTAATTTCTTTAGGAGTAAAAAATTTTAAATGTTGGTTCACTGAAAATCTTTAATTCTCTCATTATTTATTCACCCTCATGATAGCCCAGGTGTGTATGACTTCCTTTCTTCTCCAGATCACAATTGAAGAAAAACAAAATAATATGTCCTTAAAATGCAAGTGAATGGTGATTTCTCTTTTGAAGCTCAAAAATCACAGACAGTCAGAATAAACGTCATCCATACAACACCAGCTGTTAAATTAATGTCTTCTAAGGGATACCGTCACTTTTGGTGCAAAAAATATCAATATTTAAGTACTTTTTAACTATAATCCAACGCTTAGGGTTAGTTTCACAATAGGGTGTGGTCCAAGCGGTCTCTCAAGGGATGTATTCATATTGCCATGATACAGAGGTAATCTCACATTCTCCACTCGGTTGAGACATACATTGTGAGTAAAGAAACAGATAAATACAGATCTCAACCAAAACCAACCAAGCTACTGTACAGCGTTTCTGCTCCTCATTTGTGAACAGCACCGCTCTTCCGGCTGTGATGCACATGTTTCAAATGCCAATGCGAGTACGTCACACATGCGTAGAGCTGCTGACCGGAAGCATTATTTAGAGTTTAAAAAAGTACTTAAATAACTTTTTTTCACACCAAAAGTGATTGTGTCACTTTATAAGACTTTAAAGGGCACCTATTATGGCATTTAAAATGTTCCTAATATTGTTTTGGTTGTCCCCAACAACAGTTTTACATGCATGCAATGACAAAAAACACTTTTGTTGTCTTATAATATGCATTTATGTTTACCTGATTTGCTCACCGACTCCCAAATGATTCATTCAACGACTCATTTTTCCAAACCCCTCCTTTGCGTGACGCTAATCTGCGGTGATTGGTCAGATGACCCAGTCAGTTGTGATTGGTATACTCTGTGCAGAGATTGTCGGAAACGGAACGCCCATCACCGCTTTGTAGTAAAAAAAATCAAAAATCAGAGAAGGAATTTGAGTTGATTTATGTTAGCGATCATAGCCCAAAGTTCGGTGGTAAACACCCAATCAGTTATTGTTTGCTTTAGCCCAACGCATAAACATATTGGTAAAGCACTGCATTACTACAAGTTATTGCTCTATTCTTTATGACAACTCCAATAACATCGACAAACATTTCACATATTTCAAAAAAATTAGACCTAGAAGCTGCGCTGAGCGTAACTTACACAACACACACAAATACTTAATAAGCATGCTAAAAAACACATAAAAGCAACAATTATTAATAATACTTACAGGTTGTGATTCGGAGGAGGAAGCTGATCCAAATAAACTTGGTACTGAACCTTCCTTCAGTATCAACCAGCTCGCGAATCCACACTTGAAAGCATTCATGTTCGTAAAGCAATCGTCATTAAAATGACGCGAACACAGCACAAGGTTCGGGCTATACTTGTGTGATATAGTTGTAAATATAAACTCTAGCCACTGATTCTTCACATGCTCGTCCCTGGACAGTGAAAAAAAGGTCGCTTTTCATTTGCACTTCAGAACACAGCGTCTTGTTGTCGACATGATGTTTTCAAGTTTTCCCTGGTGTCTGCGCGCAATGAGTGGGCGCGGCCAATTTGATAATTTTTTGTCTTGACGTCACAACGAAAAGGAAAATGACTCATTGGAAAAACGATTCATTACATTGACTCCTACTTTAACTTTTTATCCGACAATAACTTTTTTTTGCCCAAAAAAAATATCATTTTTGGGCAACTATCCCTTTAGTGCACCTTTTATAATGCATCTTGTTGCAGTGCATTATAGTATTGCCCTTTCCACAAAAAATACATGCACTGCTGTCTAAGAATTTGTCCCATGTCATGCTACATAACACAATTGTAACATCTCAGATGTACCCGATCCAGGTCCCAATACATGGCTCTCTGTCATTTAGGGTGGATTACCACACATAAATACACCTACGTCCATCCCAAGGTCATACATACACACTCATTGTGTTAAAGGATTGCCGCCTGACATGACCTTGGTGCCGGGTGAAAGCAAAACATCTCAGACAGTCTGATCTGCCACCCTGTGTATATTTATATTTTTTTCACCTATAGAGCAGGAAAGAGCCGTTTGTTTCCCATCAGCAGTCAGTCTCACTCTGTAACTCTAAGCAGCTGGCCAGTCTCGACTGCATTATTCATATAAAGAGAGAGTGTGTGTGAGAGAGAATGCACACTCCTCACCAAAGTTACAAGATTTATGGCCCTCTGTTTAGGAAATAATTCAAAGTTCATACTCACATACATCATATTTTGAAACACATAGATTATGGGGTGGAACACATTTATCATATTGCAACACACCAGCAAATGCACACAAACACAAACACTCACAAAGTGCACATGTTCTCAATCTCTTTGTCTTATTCTTTCTTACACACACACAAGCACACACACACAAACACAGAGTCACAATCATCGCTATTTTCAGTAGGGCCCCATTTCAAAGGGATGCGTTCAGTCTGCAGGAAACTGCTTTGTATTAGCTTTGCTACTGAACCCATCAAACAATAATCAGGCCATGGTTAAAACACACCCACAATTTCAGATAAGAGCAAGAGAGAGACTCTGGCGAACACGTCCGCTCCGCACCGTTCCGATAATACCTCTCCCTGTCATTTGTCACTTGTACATTTCAGATTTCTAATCTTGGTGAAATTGATCCGTATCGTGCATTTTTATTCAGGGTTTTGTGTATATTGATGTGTGGATTGCTTCATGTCAACAAAACAAATGTGTGCAGTTTTTATCGTGCAATGATTTTGATGTACTTCAGGAAGGAGAACAGGTAATGTTGGCTGGTTTTACGCACAGAGGGACATATAAGCCTGTGCTGTCTGGTGTTGTACAAGCTACAGACTGGATGAACTGTAGGCCATTTCATGATCTATAACAGGGGTATTCAATTAAATTTCCAAGAGGTCCGCTCTCAACATTTCCATCCCACCAAATATCCGGACAATAATAACTTGCATAATTTCTTGGCCATTCTGACTAAATGACAATGTGTAAGAAACGCACATTTTTTGGAATAGTTATTTTAAATTTTCAAGTTGGCAGCAACTACTATACTTTTATAGTACTTTATAAAATAGGTAAAATGATAAATCAACAGTCAAAAAGTGTTTAATAACTGGGCAAGAATGAGGACATTGTGGCTCAAAGACAACCAAAGTAGTGGACTATGGGGGATATTCTACCATTAATATACATAGAAAAGATACTGTATAGACCTTATTCACTCTAGTACCATCTTTTATTTTTAATGGAAATGACACTGAGGCTGTGAGGGATAGATGTACAGTCTCTTCAATGGGCTGTACTGTAGTTTAAATTGTTTTTGGATCACTCTGTGCACAAAACATTGATAAAATAGCTATCCAAGAACATTCAGTATACAAAGAACTCCAGACAGCATGAGTTGTGTAAAATCAGGTGTGATCTAGAAGCTTACCAATCATGCCATTGAAGAGATGGTAAGTCTATCCCTCATTGTCATTCCCCATAAAATTCAAAGATTGCAAAGATGAAGTTTTTCATCATAAGCATAGAACTCATCTTTTCAAAGTTTTGGTTGTCTTTCTTGTCATCCATGCCAGAGACGATGTTATCTCTGACTGATTAATTTTCAATTTTTTTTTTTACAAAAATCTCTGTTTAATATCAATATAGACTGGAAACATATTGATTAATAAATCTAATTTAAGATGAAAAAAATAATCGTTTCTAGTCTAAAGGCGCTCTGGAACCACAAAAATTGTCCTGCAACAAACCTTGCTTTGCTGAACCATCAGGGTCATATCAGACACATGAAGATTGTTTCACTTTGCTGCAGTTTATTTTAGAAAAAGTATCCCGTATCCATCTATATTGCTGCTCACTGTATTTCTCCACTAGGTCTACTATCGTTAAAATAACCACCTCTGCAGCTCTATGAGGTGCCTTATGTTGCAGGCTGGGGGAGAGAGGCAAAGCGTGCGGAGACCGAAAGGGTATTAATGAAGCCTGTGCGGTGCTCGAGAAAAATTTCAAAGGATATAGAGCTGAAATATCAGTGCTATCTATACCCCGGAGGGCTTGCGGTGTACACAGCAGCATTGTTTTGTCAAGTTGCTAACCTAAATTGTAGAAACTCTGAGATGATGTCTCATGGTCTGGATGGAACCAATCCGGTAAAAAGGTGCTTTCACACTGGCAGTTTAATTCGAAACAGAGCATTGTTCAAATGAAAAATTGGTAATGTGAAAGCTGTTATACAGACCAGGCTGCGCACCATGGTCCCGAACTCGAGACTACCTGTAGGTGGTGGTCTGAGTTCGGTTGCAATGTAACTGTAGCTGTAATGGACTGATTTGCGTGAATATGACAGCAACTTGGACTCGGGTGCACACTCGTTCAGGAAGTAAAGTAACCTACACATGCGTTTTAGCCGATGACGACATCATTAGTTTCTGATCTATAAAACATTCAAGCCTTGACTCTATATCTAAAGACTTTTGTTTATGCTTAAAGTGTAAAAATATTTGATTTAATAAAGATGGAGCTCTACAAAAAGTAAAGTTAAATAAAATAAATTCATAAATAAATGTAAGATAAAGTATGCATATTTGAATACTTAAATACATAAAATTAAATATACTATTAGAAATACTAAATATATAATAATAAATTTAATTTAAACATATTAATAAAAATAATACATATTTTTAATGTAATATATTATTTATAGTATGATGTGTACATATTATTAAATTAGAATAAATTAAAAATCTCACCAAAACAAATGGTCTTACTGAAATACAAGACGGTCTGCTGCAAATATGAATGCATTGAAGCAGTTTTCATACAGAATTATTTATTTAGTTATTTTAAACAGAGAAATAAAAAAATGTCTAATAGAATTTACATCTACTTCATCTTAAGTCACAATTACTGGTTGTTTCTGTACTGGGGGCCAATTTTAAATCAAACTAACAGATTTGAACTTTTATCTTTTTGTTATATGAGGGTCACGTTAAAAGTGACTGGAAGACATTACACCATGCCTTAGTCATTTTTTTGTTGTTGGTACTTTTCAAATTCCTTTAATGTATATAGCATAGATTTACTGTTATGTCTTGTATATGTATATACGTCGCAATTGCCATTTTATTGTCTTTGTCTTTCTACACCAACAACCAACATCCTACCCCCCCCCCCCCACACACACACACACACCCACACCCATGCGTGAAAAACTCCTGGCTCCGCCCCTGTTTCCATTAGCCCAGAGCTCAAGTGAATGAATGAGTGAGTGGTGACCCTCAGTTCAGGCCCTCCAAACTCAAACAGTTTCAAAGTTACAAGAAAAAGAGCCGTCTTTTATTTAATGTAAATGTACTTTCCGCCTTGTTTATTCTCCTCCTGGATCAACGTTTAATTATGAATAATTTCCAGTAAAAAAACAAAACAAAAGAAGACATAAAGCAAGTGCAGAGGCGTTAGACAGCTGAGAGACAAAAAAAAGTCTTCAAAAAAAGACAAGACTTAGCTGGGGGTGGTAGGACATGCAGCTCAGAGGTCCCATTAATTACAAAATGCATTAATATTTTATTAGTCCCTTATTAGTAATTAATCATGCACTTTGATGTAAAGTTCAGCTTATAAAAGCAAGAGGAAATGGTTCTCAGATTTTTGCCCGTGCTCTGAAATGCCTCTCTATTTTACAAGAGACGGTTTATCCTTGCATGCCTTAAAAGCATTTTCTCCCTCTTAAGCTTTGACATACTGCGAACGAAACAAGAAATACGTGCAGTGGCTAGAAGGTGTCATGTACAAAAGGGGGGTGGGAAAGTGGGGGGTGAATTCATAGACAACGATCTCCCTCGGATCTGATTTGGCGAGGCGTCGAGGACACCCAATCACAGTAAATATTATTCTTTGTGCTGTGCCTCTAATTAACATGCTTAATTGCAGCTGTCAAAAAGCTCTTCAGATTGTTAAGGACATAAAAGCTGTACAGGGGATGTGTGTGAGTGTGTGTTTGGGGAAGGGTGGTACTGGCCCGCAGCATGACTGAAGCTGTTTCACTATTGAAATCTCACTGAAGCTGCACAAGGTTTCACTGTTGAAACTATTACAGAACGAGTTTACTGGTACGAGGGGCATGTTTGAAATAGTGAACCCTAAACAAAGAACTTATATGTGTGAGGTTTTGTTTAGGCTTTCCAATGATTCATGCAAAAGCATACAAATATTATTTCACTTTGAGCTTATTTAAAAAATCCTTGATTTTTCCAGTTTTGAATGGATTATACTGTATTCTGCATTTTTCTGTGGCATTTTACCCTCCATGAAATTAACTTATGATACAAGTCAAGGTATTCTAAAACAGTGGTTCTCAACCTTTTTGACTCCAAGGCACCCATTCTTTAAGACAATATTCAAAGCCCCAGAAACTAGGAGTATCAATAGATTAAAATGCTTATCGTGAGTAATTTCATGATTCTTTTTAAGAACTGTCAGTGTATATGCTGGAGGCCTACATTATAATTTAAGCTAATTGCAGCATTCAAATTAAGTTAGCGTATTTCAATAGAACTCATTTTAGTTTAGTTTACCTTCGAAGATTGCTTAGACCCCTTAGTGGGTCCAGGCCCCCTGGTTGAGTGTGCACTGTTCTAAAAGAGATGAGGGTTATTCCTTGTCAAATCAACCAAATGATTTACTTGTGGTTGTTATGTCATAAAAATGTGTTTTAATAAAGAGATTGGACTAGATTTGCATTGTAGATGTTAGAGTAGGTCTACAGTGCATTTTATTGTTTCATTTCAAAATAGTTTTCTACTATGTCTTTTTGTATGAGATCACATGATTGGTAACCATGAATGTGTGTGCTCAAGGTCTTTCCTTTCTAAAGTCCAAATTTGTAAGAAAAAAAGCATATAAAACACATCAAAAGCTGTGTGGGTTGATCAGGAATTTTTATATAAATGCATGAAAAGCAATGTTCTTACAATCTTCGGGGTGAACTAAGGACAGCGGCATGACAATGTGAAATCTGTGCAAGATAAATTCCCAAGGACCTCTCACACACACAGAAATGGAAATGATTTAATCACCCTTAAAATCTGATATGTATGTGAGGCTGAACTAAGGACAGAGCATAATTAAAAGATCAGAATTTATTCCCCTGGACACACAGACACACTCAGTGAGGTTGCAGTGTGACTGGAAGGTCAGTGTGCTCTTTAATGGATTGCAGAGATCTCAATGCCTGTTACTGATTGGCCAAAGCTGAACTTTCTCTCCTTGCAGCACATCCCCCTCCGGCCCACTGATGGATTGACCCACCTGTGGGCCCTCAGGCAGAGCTCCACCAGGGAGCTCATGTCCACAGTGCACCTATACTGCAGATGTGGCAGGTCGTGTCTCTCTGTCGCAGCCCAAAACTCAAAATAGAGAGACTGTCATAATACTCCATTCAGAGGCCCAGAGAGCTTGATGAGGTCTCTCCATCACTCTGCTGTCCATGTCTCTGACACAAAGGCCCAGGACAGAGGGGACAGCACTGCTGGTCCTCATCTCTCTCCCACTCGCCATAGAGGAGCATTAAGACAGAGAGTCCAAGAACAAAAGTTCCAAAAAGTAAACAGTTACACTACGGATATACACAATTAAAATGTTCCCAGGACAAAAGCTAGTACACTTTATAAAAAATGTAAATATATGTAATTGACAAACATTGCTTACTATTACACTAACAGACTTTTTAGGCTATTTGTGTAAATACAAACAAGAACAATATGTAAATAGTTAAAGTATTTGAATGTACATTAGATAATGATCTATTAAGTATTACATAAGGGATAATGTACAGTCATAATGTACATTATTTTGCAAATAAGAATGGCACGACTGTATGTAATACAGCTATTTAATTGTCTTCCAATGTTGGGTAAGTTACTCAAAAAAGTACTCCATTTCTTAATACTTCTTTAATTTTTTTTAAATTAAATTACTAACTGATTACTTCATTGAAAATGTACTTTTAAATTACTTTCTATAACATATTTTGCAGAAAAGATTGTTTTCCGCTCAGTAAATTAAAATATTGTTTATTTTATGCCTATACACTTGCATAGAAATGCAAACAGACATATGAAGATAATTCATGTTTTAAATATCTTCTACATAAATATTATTTAGAAATAATAAACCCAAGTAATATACTTAATATTAATTAATGAAGTTAAAACTCAGTAACTGTAATCTGCTAGAAGAATTTAAAATGTAACGTGGAGACTGCAGCAACTAATTACTTTGCAATTAGATACTTGCCAAATAAATATATAAATAAGTGGACATTACATTTTGATGTGAAAGATCTAAAAGAGAGCACAGATTGATGCTGGGACAAGGGTATATAGTTTAGTGATCATTATACCAAAATATTTGACAGCAAAATCAGGTATTTCAGAGAGTTGTTTAATAATACAATCAAATGTTTTTTTTTTATTTATTTAATGTATTTTTTTATTATATCTTTTATATATGTTTAGCAAAATTTTGCTGAGGCAATAGAATTTGGTTTTGAGATCGCTCACTAACAGTGAAACAGGAATCAACAGCATAGTTTTTGCAATATAACGTATTATGTGGATGGATTAATGAATGAATACATTTAAAAAGAGTTTGTGACACCTAACTGATATACCAAATATTTAGTCAGCTTTATCTTTATGATGTTTAGAATATTTTTTTTACAAATTCCATGTAAGTAACTCAAGAGGATTTGTTCTGTGAAACAGACATTTTGGGATAATTAGCTAAAAAAGCAGTAAAAGTACATATGGCCTCCCTGCTTTGGCTTAGTTCTGTTCACATATGGCACTCTCTGCTGAAGCTTTTAGCTGTTTGCCAGCATGTGTATGTGTATGTGTGTGTATGTCGCACAAAAACACCCTACACAAGCCTACACACACAAGCACATGCACAATCACTCTGCCCATGAGGCAGCCAAGCATGAGCCACACCTGACTCACACACAAAAACAAACATGCACACATACACACGGTGGCCATGGTGCCGACTCCCACAATTTTGGCTCACACTCTTGTAAAAGTCATATTGTAAAGCTATCTTCTTATTTCTGGGCCTTTCATGAATGTTGTGTATTCTCCATTACCATGAAGAAGGTGAGTTTTGAGTAGCTTTGTGTACTGACTTTCTAAGGCGAATTCACAAAAGAGTTTCTGTGCGAAGGCAAATGTGACTGAACCTTAATTTAGTGTCCGTGTTTGCATTATTGCATGATTTGCATTATTCTATGAACTGTAGAAAAAATGAATAGACAGCATGATAATTGCACATTTGAGCACAATTGTAGATATTTAGAGTTGTACACAATTACAACTGAGCTCCCACTAACACACCGCCCTGGCAAATATGTTCCCTCTCCATAATTTGAGTAGGTGGCGTTACAGAGAATCTTCGGCAAAAGCTCCTGTGGCTCACACATTGCCATTTAAATGGCAAACAAGTATAGATTACACCATTATTGTACATATTACAGCATTTGCCATTCGCGTCAAGACAACAATTATTAAAATATATGTTTTCCAACCCCCTTGATTATCTTTACGAATACTGAGAGTCATGTGTGAGCTCAAGAACACATGCTGAGGCTTAGTGTTGTCCACACATACACCTCTGCACCCACACTACTACATAATCACACAATATATTGTCTTTAACCATGCCACGTCGTTAAGTGGGGCTTTGTTGTCCTGACAAGTTGAAAACAATCATATCTGCATCATGGCTTCAATTATCATGGTCTAGCAAAAAGGCAAACAGCAGCAAGATTAGCACAGCTCAACTAACTTGCACAAAATTGAAAATGTACGATTTTAGTTTTGTTGAAGCCTCTTCATGATGTGTGTAGTTTTAAGCAACCTTAGACATTGTCACTCAAATTCCACACAACAACAAAAAAGTCTGACCATATTTTAGCATGCAAGGAATTAAGGCAATTTATACTCAAAATGCTTTGTTTTCTTGTGTAAATCTTTGAATCTGCAAAAATCCTGAAGGAATATCAATGAAAGAATCATTTTAGCAGCTTAGTCACCAGTTACATTTCAACACCTCGAGATTCACCTCAATTAAGCTGTCAAAGAAACCAAGCCCTCTTCTCTGATCATTAATACTTAAAATAACACTTCTCTATGCCACTAACAGCTACAGTTAGTAATGCTGCTGACAGGAATTTGTTGATTCATATCAGCATTAGACTTTATGAATACCTATCTTGTACTGTATTTAGCACAGCAATTTGTTTGGTGTGGCTTCCTGTATTCCCATTAAATATATATATATATTAAGCACTGAACTTTATATACATTCTATTTAAACAATATCTTCATTTATGTATTTGACAGACACTTTTATCCAAATTGATTCAGGGTATACAATTTATCAGTATATGCATTATTGCTATATGAAAAAGTGCATTTTGAATTAATTGTATACAAAAAAGGAGATGCAACATGATTCTTAATGTAGCACATTTTTAAAAAACATTTTTATTTTAAGTAGTATATAAATTGTGCTTTTTATTTTGTGACAGTGACCGACTAACTGTACTGTCCACCTATTCCACTTATTACATCACTACTTAGCAAATAAATAAGTAAATGGACATGTAATATTGATTGTAATTTCATAATGTGGTTAGGACCCAAGCACTGAAAATGCGGAGACCCTATTGTTCTTCCAAGGATTATTGTTATTATTAGGGCCCAAACACTGAAAGAGCGGAGGCTCCCTTGATTTTCTAAGAATTATTATCATTAGGGCCAGAGCACTGAAAGTCGGGAGGCCGTATTGTTCTTCTAAGGATTATTATCATTATTCTTTTTTCATTGTTTTCAGTACTTTTAGGGTACTGAACATGCACAAAAAATGTGAACTTTTGCACACACATCAGAGTCATCAGCCATTAGTCAAGTCAAGTAATTTTTATTTGTATAGCGCTTTTCACAACACACATCATTTCAAAGCATCTTTACAGGAAATCACGCATTAACAAAAACAAAACAAAAAATGAAACTGTAATATCTATTGTGTCTTTCAGTGATCACTGCGTCGTTTGATTCAATATGATTTAAAAATTTGTAATAATTAAATAATCATTTTAAATAATTAGATAATAATTGTATTTAGAACCCCTGTGAGCAAGCTGAAGGTGACTGTGGCAAGGAACACAAAACACCACAAGAGAAAAATAACCTTGGGAGAAACCAGGCTCACTGCGGGGGCCAGTCCCTCTCTGGCTAAACAACATAAATACTGTATAATGCCCATATTAATTATTTGTGTGCAGTGCAAGTCATGGTTTTACATTTGTAAATTAAGTAAGCCTTAAGGTCCAGTGTTTTAAAAATACAATATTTTTTTAAGAACTTTAAGATGAATGACAAATGTCTTTGAAGTCCATCCTGGAATAACTGCAGAGATTCACATGGATGTATTGTCCTTTGTTAGTTGGCTAATGAAGGCTTTTGTTGGCAATTAAATTATAGTATGTGATAGTCTACAGTCACCAAAATTGGTAGATATATAGTTCTCATCACGCCGGACAACTTTATTTCTCAAGTTCCTTATATATTCTGTGTGCATTGTGTGATTTTAATGAAAATTCAGCTGTATATTTGGTAATGGGGGCTGATCACATTGATGCATCTATTATGTGTCATGGTCATAGTGCTTCCAGCTGGCAGCAGGAAGTATGGCACTTTAAACAGACATTGAAATAGCCCTCTTGTTTTTACAAGAATTGATTCAACATTCTTTAGAATAATGTCAAGACACTGCTGATGTAAAATTTAAAAGAAAAATTTGATATAGTAAATACGGTCGCATGGCAATGCATTCATTGTTATTATTCCTTTCTTCCTATATGTGGGTGTTTTTGAGGCACGTGGAATGCTTAAAATGTCATGATATTTTGCACACACTTCAGAGTTGTCAGCCATTAGGACTGGGTAAAAGTTCACACATGGGCATGTAGTGGCCCTTTAAAATGGGGTCTCTGTAGCACTGCCATTTTCACCTAAAATCACCCAACTTGGTACATATTTTACACATCAAGCCGAACAACTTTCATACTTACAGTCATTTGCTCATCTGACCCATGGTGCTTGGGCCCATCACTGCTGCTTGCAGCTATATTATTATTATTGTTATTATATTGATTATTTTATTATGAAAGAAGAAAGAGACTCCATAGTGATTTGAGAGACATGAAACTAGTACAGCTATGTATTCAATCGGATAGCGGCCTATTATATAGTTTTGTGGTCATTACCACAGAATGCTGAATTGATTCTGCGACCAGTCAGAATCAAATACCCCAGAGAGACGTGTAAGATCAATTACACGGCTTTTCAATTTTGTGAAAAGCTCTATACCTTTCTGCTTTAGGGTTATATTGAAAAAGCTCAACCTGTTCCTACTTTCACACATAATCATCAGACAGAAGCCCTGCTGGCCTGGGGGTCATGTGGCAACCTCTACAGGACCCCTGACCGCAGTTTGAACTCAGGACCAAGAGTTCATCCACATCTGTGTCTGTAGAGAGGGGCACAGAAGAGTTCATGGTGATCCGTTACCTGCATTTACTGTCACATAATGAGCGGCAGTGGCGCATTAACACACAGGCTCATCCATGCTGAAGCACAGGGGCCCACAACTCCCATGGGGGCCCCATTCGCAGCATCCACCCCCTTTTTTACTCCTGTCGGAAGAGTGCATGTAAATGTGTTCAGTGAAAGATGCTGAAATAAACACTGTGATGGAGTGCAACAGTCACAGCTATCCGTGTACAGCATGTTCATAGAATAACAGTTTGCACGGCACCACTCAACTTTCTAAGAATACTATACATACAGACTCTTATATAATGTACAGTATATATTAGAGTCTGTATATATAAGTGCTTCATAATGTTTTGGTCACACTTAACAGTATTCACATTATTGTGAAGTGTTTTGAAGGTATTATTGTAAATAATAACGTCTCTTAAAAAAAAATAATAATAATATATATATAAACATTTAGATTTTATTGTAAAGCTACAATGCATTACCTTCCTATGCATGATTACACGTTTAAAGAGTATAATGCATTATAGCAAATTACACATTGTAACAAATAAATCATGTGAAAATTGTTTTTCAATGGATTACACCATTTTAAATTAATAACAGAAATAGGTAAGTATTATTACACATTATAAATGTGGAACCACAGTTGTAACCTTACAATTATTTATGAGAACATATAAGGGAATATGAATGCTTTTTTTAACCATAATATATTATATACAGTACACAGGCTTCATAGGTGTTATTGATAATTTATTTAATCATTATTTTTGAATGATTTGTAACGGTTTGTCTGTATATTTCAGGAATCAATTAAAAAAATTCCAAACAACTTTTCTAAAACATTCACACTTTTCTGATCAGGGGCAACCACTAAAAGACTCTTTAGTTGGCTAAGCAGTTTGTTTAAAAGCCCTAATGGAATATTCAGAGCTAATTCAAACGCTGTCTGATAACTTAAGATGGCTTGCAGTGTGATCTCTCTCAATCCTCAAAATATTTGCCATGAAGGACTTGCACTTTGAAATGTATAAAGTGCAGCCATTCAGCAGAGCATATCAGTGTGCACATCAAAGTGCTGTGAAGTGCTCAGATCTGCTTTGCTCTGTGGAATATCTGTGGATGTGAGTATCTGCCTCTGTTATTGGGATTCAGGACATGAATTTCTAAACTAGCTTGATATGCATGCCTGTTATTTGTAAATACACTTCAAACATCTCAATGGTAGTTTGCAACACAGGGGAGTAAATCACATTTTATATAAAGGATTTCTACTGTTGGATGTCCTCAGATGCATTCTCACAGTGTTCCTCCATCTTACTCAGCTCATAGCCTGTTCCCGAACACTTTTAAGAGGACATCTTGTTTTAAAAAACTGAATATTTACAGTTCATCAATTCTGTCGCACGTGTTCAGTTTAACACAGTGTTTGGATCTCGAATAGTTCTCGTGACTCCAAATGCCCTGCCAGTAGAAAGAAACATTCAGACTTTCAGATTTTAAGTAAGACATTTGTAGTAAAACCATAGAAATGATACAGGAAAACACAAACTATAGTTATGAAAATAATATTCATAATCAATAAAAAAATCATTCTGCTCAAAAATAAAATGGTTAATTTTACTATAATACTTATTATAATAAGTTGTGGTAGTTTTTAAAACCATGGTTCTTTCCACAAAAATTACTACAGGGACGATTACTGCAGTTTTACTATTGTGAGATTTTACTGTGAATTGTATTTTTTATTTTTTTGGTGTAACAATTATTTTAACCACGTTGTTACTATTGTAAAACTGCAGTAACCATGTTTTTTTGTTAGTTTTCTTTTTTGTTCTTTAGATAAAAAAAAGTTTTTGGGGCAGAATCTGTGTTTTTTTGTTTTTTGTTTTTGTAATGAAATAATTAATATAGTTTTACAACAAATATTAGAGGTAAAATATGGTTACTGAAGTAAAACTATGGTCAGTTTTATGGTTACAATGCTTTTACTGCAAATACAATAGTTTAACTATGTGATCTGAATTAAAACCAGGGTTCAAATGAACAAGGGATGGATAAAGATATTGTGAGTGTAACGGGAGCAAGCTGGTACCTGATAGCTGTGCGATATGTGTAAATTTCACTCCCCTGGCCTCAAGAGGTGCACTAGCGACTGACACTAGAGGGTGTAGCCTTTAGCCTCCTCGTTAGTACGCCCGCCTCCCTGTACAAATCTCATTTTGAGTGGGTTGAGCAGGACCAGTTATAGTGGTGCCATGACCCAGATGTGAGTGAGGATTTGGGGGGTGAATGCAATGGGATCCAACTGGTACGTGATGGCTGTGCAGTATGTGTAAACCACACTCCCCTGGCCTCATGAAGCGCACTAGCGACTACAGACTGTATCTAATGTGCTTGTTAGAGTGCCCACTTCCAATGCTGACTGATGCCAGTTCGAATCCCGTTTGGAGCGGGTTGAGCAAGACCGGTTACATGAGGGAACCCAAAATAATTGTGAGGTAACAAAAAACTTATTGTGAATGAACGCAAACTATTGCGAGTGAACGAGGGAATACTTTTTCCATACAATAAAAGTTCATGGTGACTGAATCTAAACATATTATCTAACATTTCCTTTTCTGTTCCATTATCCCTTTTACCAAATTTCCAAACATTTTGACAGTATTATCCCATCATATTAAAAATGCTTTGTTAATCTATCTATCTATCTATCTATCTATCTATCTATCTATCTATCTATCTATCTATCTATCTATCTATCTATCTATCTATCTATCTATCTGTCTGTCTGTCTGTCTGTCTGTCTGTCTGTCTGTCTGTCTGTCTCTTTGTGCTTATGTGTGAATGAACAAGTCCATTTGTGTGTGTCTCTGGGATCATTCTGTAATTCTGCACTGGAACAAGGCTAGGATAATGTAGAGGGTAATGCCTCCCTAGAGACAAGCACAGGCTGGGTAACAACGAGTCCAAACAACCCAGGATCAACCTTCCCAAGTGGCTGTGTGCTGTACAAACGCAGCCTTTGATGTGTGATTTGGAGAGACCAAGGGCTCAGAACACCAGAGCCTTACACTCAGTTCAGGTTAACCTGGAGGCAAGCCCTCTGTGTGTTTGTTATGTATGTGCGTGTTGTAGAACAATCTCTTTCCAGCCATTATATTGTCCATTTATGTAATTCAAATCGCTAACAGTGAGTGGCCATCTCAGCTGAGTTTTAGCCCTTTCCTTTCCACCGTAAGCATGTTGCTCTTAGCCCCGATAAAATAATTAGTGAAAACAATAAATGACAATCAGAAAATGAACTGAAAAATTGATGATGGGTTAAAAGGTGTATAGAGGGACGAATTTGCAAGGACTGATTGGAGAAGAAAAAGTGTGGGTGAAATGAAGAGAAAAAGACAGATTCACCATCATCCAGGTGCCTTTATCCGCATGATTTCATCTGAGGGCCATAATCAACCCCCTTAATGAAATACGTAATTAACATATTATAATTGTGGTAAGGATGGTTTTGACAGAAATCATTTTCCATATCTAATACTATGCTAATTTAATCTGTTCCTCACTCCTCGACATGACCCTCGCTGATTAAGTTTCATGGCAGATTTCTTCCTCTGCCTGCCATCGTGTGCTTTTGCAAGACAGAAAGTGTGTGGCCATTTATGTGAGTGTGTATTTGTACCTGTGTGTGATCAGATCCTGATTGAAGGACATTGTTGTGGAGTCTCTGTCTCAAACATGGCTGTCAATGAGAGCAGGGACAGACTGCAACAGATGGCAGAGAGAGGCAGGAGACTGGGGGAGTTACAGGAGGTTTGCCCTCCTCCATGTGGGAGGTGAAGAATGAGTGGAGAAGAGAGGAGAGGAGAGGAGGAAAACAGAGTTAAGCATTTTGGGGGAAGAGAAAGGAGGGGTGTCTTTTCTGTTTCTCTCCTGAAAACAAGTACTTACAGTCCATGAACCCTCCCACCTGCCAATTGGGAGGTTCACCGTCAGCTCTACCCACAGGGTAATACTGCTGGACAACAAAGATGGCGCTACTGATCTACAGATCCAGTACATTGGCATCATGCAGTCAGTAGTGGGATCAGGCAAATGTTTCCAAATAAGATTGTATAGCACGTTTTCTATGATACATATGGTTTCAAAGCAGTTTAACAAACATTAGTTTGTATAGCTGGCAACAATAATGCCAGCAGTCATATCACCTGCAGGTCTAAACTGCTTGCCCTCTGAAGCTAAGCAAGGTTGAGTTTGGTAAGTTTTTGGATGGGATACCTCCATTTGAAAACTAAGTTTGCTGCTGGAAAAGATGTTGTGAGGCCAGCAGGGGGTGCTCACCCTGCGGTCTGTGTGGGTCCCTAACATCCACAGGCCCCATCCATCTGATGAGATGTTAAACCCAGGTCCTGAATCTCTGTGGTTAATAAAAATCTTGTAAAAAGAATAGGGGTCTAACCCCTGTGTCCTGGCCAAATTCCTCCCATTGGCCCTTATCAATCATGGCCTCCTAATAATCTCCATTCATGAACTGGCTCTATCACTCTACTTCGTCCTCTCCACCAATAACTGGTGTATGGTGAGTATACTGGAGCACAATGGCTGCCATCACATCATCCAGGTGGATGCTGCAAACTGGTGGTGTTTGAGTAGAACCCCCTCTAAGTGTAGTATCAGAAAAGCGCTATATGTATAAGTGTAATGTCCGTTTGTTCATTCGTTCTTTATTCATTCATTCATTCATTTATCCACAGTGAGCAAGCTATAGACAACTTTGTCAAAGGAAATACTTCCAAAAATAGTTTTGTCTCCCTAAGGAAAAACAAATAACAAAGTATGATTACATTTGTTGCATGATGTTGATTGCCACAAAAACAGTTTTGACTCATCCATTTACAAAAAAGCAAAAATTGTGCTTACATTAAGGCACTTTCAATGGAAGTTAATGGGGACCGTTGACAAATGCTATATTACACACTGTTTAAAAGTATAGGTACAAGACTGAAAAATTATCAGTGTTAACAGGATTTTAGTGTAATAAAATTGCTTACTATATATCCTTATATATGTAAAATGATATCCAATAATGAAACCAATACAGGTTTTTGGTGTCATAGTAATGTAGTTATAGTATTGCACATAATGTTATTCAGAAAAGACAGATATTCTCTGCATCCTAATATCCATACTTCTATACTAAATAGTATGCCAAAAACAGTATGCCAATGGTGTAGTATGTCCAAATTCTCAGTATTCAACAGTAAGTGAGAAATACCTGGATGACCACCTATTTCCGGTGAGATTCTGAAGGACACTTAACGATCCCATAATCCCTCGGAAACTGAGGAGACATCATATTCAAATTGCTGGATTTAAAAGAACTCCGGTGGACTGCAAGTGGAATTGCTCTTTTCACCTGTATCTGATATGTATACCAATACATTTGTTCATTGTGCTTGCACCATGCTTGTTTAATAAAACCAGAGTAGATTATTTTTTGCAGTTGTTTTTATTATATCATATATTCAGGTCACGGGTTAACACCCATGTCCCTGGATGAAGCATGTCTTAAATATATTCTGCATGCATACCTAAAGAATGTACTGCTTTACCAACTGAGATGTGTGTTCTTCATCAAAAAAGGTATATACACTGACAGTATGAGACACATATAATGTTTACATCTTGTGATCATACTTTTAAAAATAAGTGTATTTTATGGTTTATGCCCCGTTCACTTCAATTTTAACTGCCTTACTATAAACCACAATTTTTGACATTTTGTAAATTTATGAGGGACGAGTCATACAATGTTTTTATGGAAAGCAACATTTTGCCACAAATTATGTTTATTGATCTTGCATTGAACACAGAACAAAAATACTATTAATGATACTAAAATGACCATGAATGTTAGCAGTACTAATACTACAACTAATCGACCCTTTTCAGTTATCACAGATTTTGTCTTACTTTAGCAGCGTAAATCTATCAAATTTTATTCTCTATTTTTTTAATTATTAAGTGTAAATCTATAACATATTTTTTTGTGTTATATATCCCTGACATTCCTTGAAAATAGTTAACTCTGTTGCGATGAGATTTCAAATACTGAGGGAGTGACAGTAAAATGAGTTATCTTTCTCTCTTCCAACTGCCATAATCCATCCCTCTCTATTTTTTTCCTCTTTTGGTAAATTGTGAAAAAAATAAAAGTCGATTTTTTATTTTATTGTTGGAGCAAATAGTAATGCAAAAATAATTTGTGCTGTTGTCTCCAATTCACTGTTATAGAAGTATACTCCACTAGTTTACTTCCACATTTCAAACCCAAAAATGTGAAAAGTGTGCATATTGATACTAATGCTTCCACAAAAAATAACAATAACAAGGCATTAGTATCACCTTGCATTGAGAATTTATAGTTATTACTTGTTGTATAAATAAGCATTGAGTTCACACAGGTGTTGGAGTCCCTCTTTAACCTTCATGAGTGTTTAATTTTCTCTCTCTCCCTTCGGATCCAGTTGAGTTTTCCTCTGCTTTGCACAGCTGCACGTCCGTGTAAAACTGAAGCATCTCTCTCTCTCTCTCTCTCTCTCTCTCTCTCTTCTCTTCTCTCTCTCTCTCTTTCTCTCTCTCTCTCATGTGCACTCAAAAGGTCAAGTAACAAGGGAGAAGAAGTGAAGGAGAACTAACACACAACAGCTGAGTGTGTGGGGAGTAGCAGATGAGTGACAGTGTGTTTGCCACCGCATAATGAGCGCCGCACTTTTCAGCACTCTGCGACTGCCTCCGTGCCCTCAGGTGTGCTCAGGCCCAATGACGCTTCACCTTAACTCCAATCAGACAGCACATCGGAAGTTCTTCACTGAGGTGTGGTCGTCCAGAGATGCCACTTAGTGTTTCCATCCCTCTGGGAATGCCTGGATGTCTTTTCCAGTCATTTGTACTGAGTAAACGAGACGCAGAGCTGACAATGTGTGAGTATATGTGCCCTATTCTGACAAGAGGGTAAATTGCCAAAGTGTACTGTTGCTCCATTAAAATGTTGGATACATTATTTTTGTCTTGATTAAATTACGTTTGTCCTTGCTAATCAGATCTATGAAACATCACTGTGTGTTATAAACATGCCTTGTCCCTTTAATGGCCCTTGACGACTTGTTTTTCAGTAATGTTTCAGATGTCCACTGTGCATAATGCCGTTTTTTAGAGTCATACTGAAAGTCATTGAGTGATATTGCTAATTAAGCAATATTACACAAGCTTGAGTGCTGTTGTACTGAAAATAAGCATGGCCAACATCACATGGGAAGTCGGCATGTTTCTACTGAGAAAGCTGATCTTCAGAAAGCTGACAGCATGTCTGCTTGGGTGTGGCAACAGGTGATTGCTAACGCTCCATCTCTCTCTCTCTCTCTCTCTCTCTCTCTCTCTCTCTCTCTCACACACACACACACTCACACACACACATACACATGCACACACCTATCATTGTTTTTCCAATAACTTGTTTGAAACAGCACAAGCCATGATACTATTTCTGACGTGACATTTTTTAATTACTAACAGAGGCTTGGATGCATCATTTGTTTTGAACCAGCAACGGCAGATTCTGATCCAACGCGTAAGAAAGTAGTTCCATGCACAAATGCTTGTTTATGACCGTACTGAGTTTTTCCTTATTTTTTTTATTTTTATATAAGCAATATCACACTCGCAATCGTGCTATATGGCCCTAAAGCAGCACTGTTCTGAATCCTAGAATCAGACACATTCCGTCACGTGTGGTGGACTTTTGAAATGAGAAGGGTTTTTTTTGCAAGTCCAATGTAAATTCCTATTTCAATTTAATTTGACATTATATAGATTTCAGGTTAAACCCCCAAAAATTATCTGATTCATCACAAAATATGATATAAAAACGTAGTCCCACATAAAAATACATGATATAAATAAGTCACATACTTGCACATAAATGCAAAAAAATATATTTAAGAATACAAAAAATTGCTGTTCTCCTATATGTATCATATATTTAAAATCATAGTTTATATCATCTTATTTGAATTGGCTATGTACATATATGCCCACACAAAATTAACAATAGTTTTATATTTCCCCGTCTGTCACTCACTTTGACGTTGTGTCGAAGAAGCGACACTAGGGGTTTCTCTTGAGCGCCGAATATGCCTCTGATCTATGAAAAAAGGCCAATGGGAATTAGGCAGACAGTATTTGCATACCCCGCCCCGGATATACGGGTATAAAAGCGGAGATATACGTCGAGTTCATTCAGAAATTTTCTTCGGAGCCGATGGTCGTGTTACAGTCAGCTGCGAGTTACACACCTGTTCCTGTTCCTCTGATGCTTTGACTGCTGTTGGATCTATGGCACACTTCAGTGACTTTCTCCTTCTCTGCATGGCAGTGCAGTTTACCGCTGGGCGCTTCAACAGTGCGAAAAACTAAAAGCGTTTATAAAAGAGTGATTTTCTCTGAAAGAGTATTTCCTCTAAAAGAGCAATACGCAGCTGGCATTTAACATCCCCTTCTGCCCCATAGCGTAGTTCCTGGATGCGGTAAAGTGCTCTCCACTTCAGACGGCCACAGGCGTTGTCTCGTGTGTCTGGGTTGTGATCACACCGAGGCAGCGTTTGTGGATGGTTCATGTTCTCACTGCGAGAGTATGACCATGGCAACTTTGCGGTCGCGGCTCGCTTTCAACAGAAAGCACACCACTCCAGCCGCCCCCCCGCATTGCTCCTACTTCCCACGGGATTGAGGATGATGCGGCTGGCGATGGAGACTATCTGGGGATGGCAGCGGGTGCAGCTCTGCCAGTTACGCCCCCCGGCACGCTTGTTGACTCCTGTCCGTGCTCGAGGCAACAGCGGCTCGCCTTACAGCCAGCCTACCTATCCTCTAGAGCTTGAGGTGGATGAGTTTGCCGCTGCATCGGAGAGTGCGACGTCTGACGCTGATGACTCCCCTGGGCTGCTTCGGGCCAGCACGCCCAGGCTGAGGCTGACGCGCAGATGTCCGATATGCTTGCCCGGGCCGCCGCCAGCGTGGGGCTGGACTGGAACCCTCCTTCCTCCCCACAGCCATCGCGGTTAGATGACTGGTTCCTGGGGGCTCCATGCTGCTCACAGCTGCCCGGAAGTGCATGAGGAGTTGACATCTACATGGAGGGCATCCCTCTCCACATATCACAAAGCCATTCGCTCATCTGCTGTCGCTACCCTCGATGGCAGAGCGGCCCACGGGTACACGCCGATTCCCCAGGTGAACAGGGCTGTTACGCTCCTGTGTTCCGAAAACCCTACCACCTGGTGGGGTCGTCCTGTACTCCCCACCAAGGACTGTAGGACAATGTCTTCACCGACGGCCAAAGCTTACAGCGCTGCTGGACATGCCGCTTCCGCCCTGCATGCCATGGCCCTCCTGCAAGTCCCCCAGGCCAAGGCACTCAAAGATCTGCAAGGGGGTAGCCCTGATCCCAATGTGCTGCAGGAACTGCGCTCAGTGGCCGACCTCGCCCTCAGAGCCACGAAGGTCACAGCGCAGTCACTCGGGCAGGCGTTGGCCAAACTTGTGGTCCAGGAACGTCATCTGTGGCTGAACTTGTTCGAGATCAGCAGTTTTCCATGGTGAAGAAACAGACGGAGGCCATTTCACATATCCTGCCCCGCCGCAAGCCTTCCACCATGGGCCATGCCTGTCTGCTCGCCGAGGGCATCCTCCTGTGGCGAAGACGCACTGCTCTGCCTCAACCCGGGCCCAGCTCTCAGCTCACGCGTCGAGCACCCTGCAGGAAGTTGACACCCCCCTGTCTCACGGACCCCCTCGAGGACCCACAAGGCTCCCAGGCGCACCTGAGACGATCGACCAAGGGACTAACACCCAGTGTTAGAGGGCCCGGGAGGAGAATCTTTTGTTGAACTTATTTCATTTGCTGCACCCCCTACACGGGGCTGCGGTACCCACATTCTCAGTAAAAGAGCTATTTCCTTTGTCTCTGGGTCACCTGGCCCGCAAATGCTGTTCTCACGGCACTCTGCCGCCACACCTCAACAGTCCTGGAATGCTGGACGTGGACCCTCCACCCTCAGCCACATGACTATTCCCCGGCCGGCCGGTTCTGACGAGTACAGAGGACGCCGCTACAGGACCTCCTCCTCAGTCACTAACCCGCCCCTGCTGGGTGTGCGAAGCAAGGTAAGTGCTTCGAGTCTTTTCTCATCACCAGAGCCTCGGGACGCGTCTGCGTCTCCCGACGCTGTACTACCTGCTCCACCCCACTGCGAAGCCCTGCCTGGTATGTCAAAAATAATCGTCCTTTTGGTGCCCCTAGCAAGGAGCTTGGAAATTTCACTTTCCAACCAGTCACGCTGGCTGGCCTGGACCATTCGACTCGGTTATGCAATTCAGTTTGCCAGCCCCCGCCCCCCTTCGCGGGCGTCCGCTTTTCCGCAGTACACGTGAACATGCCAAATCCCTGTAAGCGGAAATCGCTACTCTTTTACTCAAAGACGCGATAGAGCCTGTCCCTCCAACTGAGATGAAGAAGGGTTTCTACAGCCCTTACGTCATTGTACCCAAGAAAGGCGGCGGCTTACGATTGATCTTGGACTTGCAAGTTTTCAACCGGGCATTGCACAAACTCCCATTCAAAATGCTCATGCAAAAACACATCTTAACTTGCGTCCGGCATCTAGATTGGTTCGCAGCGGTAGACCAGAAGGACGCATACTTTCACTTCTCAATTCTGCCTCAACACCGACCCTTCCTACGGTTCACGTTCCATGGCCAGGCATATCAGTACAAAGTCCTCCCCTTTGGCATGTCTCTGTCCCCTTGCGTCTTCATGAAAGTCGCAGAGGCAGCCCTTGCCCTGCTCCGAGAAGCCGGCATCCGTATACTCAATTACCTCGACGACTGGACACATACTGGCCCACTCCCGAGATTTACTATGCACTCACAGAGACCAGTTGCTCAGGCACCTCAACCGTTTGGGGCTTCAGGTCAACTGAAATGCTCAGGACTAGAGTTAGACTCAGTCTCTCAGTCTCAACGAGTGTGCGCAGTCAGTGCTGGACTGCCTCGCCACCTTCAGTCTAGGCACAATGGTCCCTTTAAAACTTTTCCAGAGGCTCCTGGGGCATATGGCATCCTCCGCGGCGGTCATGCATATGAGACCACTTCAGCACTGGATTCAGACACGAGTCCCGAGACGAGCATGGCGCCACGGCTACCGGGTAACGATCCCCCCCGCCTGACACCAAACATTTAAACCCTGGACAGAACTCTGCTTTTTACGGGCAGGAGTGCCCCTGCAGCAGGTGTCCCGACGTGTCCTGGTCACAACGACACCTCCAGATTGGGCTGAGGTGCCGTGTGCAACGGGCAAGCAGCCGCTGGCTGTTGGAAAGGCGCTCCGCTGCGCTGGCACATCAATTGCCTAGAGTTGCTGACTGTTTTCTTTGCCCTGGGTAAGTTTCTCCCGTTAGTTCGAGACAAACATGTCCTAGTCAGGTCAGACAGCACCACCGTGGTAGCGTACATAAATCGCCAAGGCGGCGTACGCTCCCGCCACATGTCGCAACTCGCCCGTCATCTCCTCCTTTGGAGCCAGCAGTGACTCTAGTCGCTGTGCGCCACTCACATCCCCGGCGACCTCAGTGTGGTAGTGGACGCACTGTCATGACAACACTGGCCCGGTGGAGAGAGGAGGCTTCACCCCCAGTTGGTTCAGCTGAATTGGGAATGATTCGGCAAGGCCCAGGTAGACCTGTTTGCCTCCCGAGAGACCTCCCACTGCCCGCTCTGGTATGCCCGAACAGAGGCTCCCCTCAGGGAAGATGCGCTGGCACACAGCTGGCCCTCGGGGCTGCGCAAGTACGCATTTCCCCCAGTGAGCCTTCTTGCACAGGTGATGTGCAATGTCAGGGAGGACGAGGAACTAGTCACCCTAGTGGCTCCCTACTGGCCCACCCGGGCCTGGTTCTTGGACCTCGTACTCCTCGTGACAACCCCTCCCTGGCGAATTCCCCTGAGGAAGGACCTTCTTTCTCAGGGATGGGGCCCGCTCTGGCATCCACACCCAGACCTCTGGAACCTCCACGTCTGGCCCCTGGACGGTTCTTCCCGGGCTGAAGACCCACAGAGGTGTGCAGTTAGTTCAGTGCTCTTAATCCTGCAGGAGAGGTTGGAGGGGAGGCTGTCCCCTTCTACCTTGAAGGTGTATGTTGCTGCAATCGCGGACCACCACGCAGTAGATGGCAAGTCTTTGGGTAAGCACGACTTAATCATAAGGTTCCTAAGAGGCACCCGGAGGTTAAATCCTTCCCGACCAAGCTTGTTCCCCTCCTGGGATCTCTCAGTGGTCCTCACGGGCCTTCAGAGACCCCCCTTCGAGCCAGCTAGAATCAGTTGGACTCAGGGCCCTCTCTCTAAAGACTGCCCAGCTGATCGCACTTGCCTCCATCAAGAGGGTCGGGGACCTGCATGCGTTCTCTGTTAGCAACACTTGCCGTGAGTTCGGTCCAGGCTACGTGGCCAAAGTTCCTACCACGCCCTTCAGAGACCAGTTAGTGAATCTGCAAGCGCTGTCCCGGGAGGAAGTAGACCCAGCCCCTTCGTTGCTGTGTCTGGTATGTGCTTTGCGTACCTACTTGGACCACATGCACGTTCTGAGCTGCTCTTTGTCTGCTTTGATGGACAGCGGAACGGGAACGCTGTCTCCAAACAGAAGCTTTCCCACTGGGTGGTGGATGCCATTTCATTGGCCTATCACACCCAGGCCATGCCCACCCCTTTGCGGGTCCGAGTTCACTCAACAAGGAGTGTTGCATCCTCGTGGGCACTCGCCAGGGGCACCTCCCTGGCAGACATATGTAGAGCAGCGGGTTGGGCAACACCAAATACCTTTGCGAGATTTTAGAACCTCAGGGTTGAGTCAGTATTGTCTCGTGTTTTCTCAGGTCCGAGCCGGTAGAACTCGGTAACATGCTAACGGACTGACCGGTTGGTTCGCTTGCACCTAGCACCCTTTCCCTCGGTCGAGGTAAAACTGGATGACTCCTCCCTAGCTCTGTGGGTCCGCAATTCAGCGGAGGAATTCGCTGACCCAATTCACTGAGGGTACTCAAATCTACCCTGTACTGGAATAGGTGCTTCACAGGTCGAAACTCCTGTGTGGACGACTCCTGTGTGTATTTTCTGCGGTACGGTCCCCTTGCGAGTGGACCCGCATCTCCCTTAGGCAGTTCCAGCTGCCCTCCGGTCACCGTACTGTAGCATCTCCCCCCTCCTTGAGGCTGGATCTACCACCGCACCACTTTTCCACATGTGACCTGAATGGCCCATGTGATGTATTCGCCATTTTAACTCCCCATCCCTGGGCAGGTGTGGTCTCCACAGGGTCTTTTCCCTCTGAAAGAATAGAAAACTGGGTAAGACCCCCTTCCCACGATGCGTGTAAGGGCCCCAAGCTGTTTGGCTCTATGCGAGAAACATAGAGAGAAAAGATGCCCAGCTAGGTTCGGCCCGTTCCCAGGTTGGCAAGCTTCGCCTTGTTCCCCTGCTTAGGCTAACCAAAAGGATTCCGATGACTTTTTATGGGGCATTGGGGAAGGGTACATGCAGTCTGACACAACTGGTCGCCTTTGCACGTAAAATACCTGCCTCCTCCTGTGTCAGCAGTACACGTGCACTGCTCAGTGGATGGCTTGATTTGAATTGGACCCCTAGTGTTGCTTCTTCGACACAATGTCGAAGTGAGCGACAGACGGGGAACATCTAGATTACGGATGTAACCTCCATTCCCTGATGGAGGGAAGGAGACGTTGTGTCCTCCCGGCCACGTCGCTGAGCCGAGCCACTGTAGTGGCTGGACAAATTCCGGCTCCTCAGAAAATTCCTGAATGAACTCGACGTATTTCTTCAGTTTTATACCCGTATGTCCGGGGCAGGGTATTCAAATACTGTCTGCCTAATTCCCATTGGCCTTTTTTCATAGATCAGAGGCATATTCGGCACTCAAGAGAGACCCCTAGTGTCGCTTCTTCGACACAACGTCTCGTTCCTTCCATCAGGGAACGGAGGTTACATCCGTAACCTAGGCGATATGTATGTTAATTGACATATATCAGATTTCTTTATGAGAAGGAATATGAAATATCTTTTAACTTACACTATAAATAAGTATGATATCATTTTATTTTTGTATCTTCAAATTAAATTTTTTTGAATTTGTTTGGAATTATGTTTGGAATTTCGGTAAGCTATATTTAAGTGTCAAAGGAATGTCTAACACAAGTTTAAGTTAATTGACACCATTTGTGGCCAGCGTGTGATAGGTATGATATCTTTATGAGTTTGTATTATTGGATATAACTTTACAAAGATAAGATTATGAGTGATTTGATCACACTTAAATCATGTTCACATGCATAATTTTTACTTCTTTGTCTATATTTTAATGTGGTATTGTTCCATTCAATTCCATTGTAAGTACCTTACCGCAACTGTGATTTTAACTTAATTAAGGTATTAAGGTATGTGTCTTAATATGTATATATATTTTTTGGTAGTCAACATCATGCTGTCACAAATTAGTTAACTGAGTTTAATTTCCATTACACCTGGAAAATTCCTGTAATATTATTTGTGATACTGGCCAATGGGCACCAGCTCACCCTGCAAGCAAAGAAACTTCCGGGTCACTGCTCATGTGGTGACCGGTTGGCTCGTAGATTAGAACATTTTAAACTTTTTAACCTAATTATTTTAGTAGTAATATTATTATTTATTTATTTTTTTTTTCCTTATATGTTGGTTACGTTATATCGGGATATGGTGGTCTGATCTCTCGTCGAAGATCCAAGTTCACACGTAGTTTGGCGAGGGTATTCTTCCGTGATTCCTCACATCAGTGACCAGGCATGGAGAGCCGAAAGCTTTTTTGGATGCTGGTTTCCTTGCAGTTTCTATACTATTTGGAATATTTATCCTGTTTAACAACTGGAGATAACCTTCCTGACAGTCTATGAGTAACATACTCCAGAGAATTTCTCCTGCAGCTTCGACTCTATTCCTACCACGCCACTGATATGGAGGAATTCCCGGTGGAAATTATTTACAAACATTCTTCTGAGAAAAAGGACTCATGCCACAACAGAAAGAAGGTAACTAGAAGGGGAAAGAAAAAGGGCGGAATCAGAGCTAGACTTAAACGGGAGAAATGTAAACATCGACCGCTGCCTTCTGTTATTCTGGCTAACGTGCGCTCTTTTCGATATAAAGTAGATGAACTACAAGCCAATGTTAATTACATGTACGAATATAGAACTGCTTCTATTCTGGCTTTTACTGAGACGTGGCTGAACAGAAATGATAATGATGAAGCCCTTTATATAGACGGCTTCGGGATTCCCTTAAGATTTGACCGTGACATTGAGAATACAGGCAAACAGCACGGCGGTGGCGTCTGCCTCTATGTAAACACACGCTGGTGCTCAAGGGTTATTGTCAGAGAGAAGTTTTGTACCACTGACATTGAACTTTTGGCCGTCTCTCTTCGCCCCTTCTACTTACCTAGGGAATTTCCTCAGCTTTTTTTATTTTGGTATATATTCATCCCAGAGCAAATGCAACCACAGCTATGGAACACATTAAGAGGACATTAGATAAGCTTGAAGTTATTTCCCCGGACTCTCCCAAATTCATTGTGGGTGATTTTAATCATTGTTCACTTGACAAACTTTTAAAAAAATTTGATCAATATGTCACCTGTACCACCCGCTTGGGGAAGATATTGGATAAATGCTATGGCTCAGTTCCACAGGCATATAAATCTTTTGCCCTACCACCACTTGGTTCAGCTGACCATCATACTATTTTTTTGGCACCAGCTTATCTGCCGGTTGTAAGGAGGATTAAAAAGGAATTTAAAACAATTCAACAGTGGACTGATGATGGCATTGACAGGCTACAGGGGTGTTTTGAAGCGACTGATTGGAATAGTCTGATAGAGCCATCCAGTACCATTAATGAGCAAGTGGATACGGTCTCATCATATATTTCCTTCTGTGTGGATACCATCATTCCCACCAAAAAAGTTATTATCTTTCCTAACAGCAAACCTTGGGTGACCAAAGAACTAAAGGAGATTATTAACAAGAAAAAGAGAGTGTTCTTCAGTGGCTCTGAAATTGAAAAAAAAGGAGGTCAATAGAGAAGTTAAGCGTGCTATCAAAACTGCCAAATTAAATTATAAAGACAAGGTGGAACAATCATTTACTAAAGGGGACCTCCGTACAGCATGGCAGGGCATTAAGAACATGGCAGCTGTGAATACTGCCCCCACTTCCTGTAAGCTCATTCAGGTTGCAGGCAGCAGTCCAGCATCACTTCCCAATGACCTTAACGCCTTTTTCACTAGGTTTGAGACAGATAATAATATTCAGCTAAAGGAAGTCTTTTCTAAATTCAAACCTGGTGACTCCTCACTTACTATTAACACAGAGGATGTGGTGGGAGCCCTCAAGAAGACGAAAGTCAACACAGCAACAGGGCCGGACAAGATCAGCGGTCGTACTTTGAGGTACTGTGCTGAGCAGCTGGGGGGAGTGTTCCAGGTGTTGTTCCAGAGATCCCTGGATGATGGCACAGTTCCTCAGCTGTGGAAGGATTCCACAGTTATTCCAATCCCAAAAAAAGTACTGTTAAGATCATGAACGACCTCAGGCCAGTGGCTATCACCTCTCTAGCCATGAAAGCTATGGAGAGGGTCATCAAAAAGCATATTATTAAGATTACGGATTTACAGATGGATCCACTTCAGTTTGCTTATCGCGCAGGTAGAGGGGTGGATGATGCAAAGGTTTTTATTACTGATACTATCCACAAACATCTGGATTCTCCGAATATGACAGCCAGACTCCTTTTCGCTGATTTCTCCTCAGCATTTAACACCTTGCAGACACATATTCTTGCTGAGAAACTCTCTACTTTCCTCCTAGATGACCAACTGATTTTGTGGATAATCGACTTCCTTACCAACAGGTCACAGAGTGTCCTGGTCAATGACTCATTATCTGATGTCCTGTTCACATCTACTGGTTCCCCGCAAGGCTGTGTCCTCTCACCCCTGCTGTTTATTCTTTACACCGATGACTGTAGGTCCTCCCAGCCAAACTGCCATTTGGTAAAGTACGCTGATGACACAGTTCTCCTATCTTTGCTTTCGGGCTCCTTGCAGCACCACAGCTCAGTTCTTCAGGAGTTTGTGGAATGGTGTGATGAATCCTGCCTAGAACTAAATGTGAACAAGACCAAGGATATGGTAGTGACCTATTCCAACAAGCAGAGGGAACTGGCTATGGCAGGATGTACCACTATCCATGGGAGGCCTGTAGAAATTGTTGAGGAATATAAGTATCTGGGTACAATCTTTGATAATCGGATGAAATTTAATTCAAACACGGAGGAGATCCTCAAGAAATGCCAGCAGCGGCACTATCTCCTGAGGAAACTCAACTCATTTGGGGTCAGCAAGGTCATCCTCAAAACGTTCTACTATTCGTTTATTGAGAGTGTTATGACATGTTCCATCTCTTGCTGGTTCCACTCCACCACTCTACAAAATAGAAACCGCCTGCAAAACTCAGCTAAAGTCTGTTCCAAAATAATAGGATATCCGGTCAGAGCCCTTCCCATTGTATGTGAGCAGCAGATGCTGAGGTTAGCTGGCAGGATTTTACAGGACCCTTCACATGCTATGTTTCCTGCATTTGAGTGGCTTCCCTCTGGACGTCGGCTACGCTGTCCAAATTGCAGAACTCAGAGGAGAAGGGCAACCTTTGTACCTAAGGCTGTCCAGCTCCTAAACTCCCAACCATCTCTGAACTCCTTCTTAACCTGATTACTAGTTACTTCATGCCACTGCACACACTCACACACTCAAGTACACGCACACTTTTTTAGTGATTTTAAATACTTGCAAGATCGGACTATGAGCTTATTATGCCTGAATCCATTTACTTATACTACAATCAAACTATATAGTATGTGAATTAATTGTCGATATCAATTGGTAAATGCTGCTTGGATTTGTTGACAATGCTGATATATATCTGTCTATTTATTTTTTAACATATAAGGTTATCTTTATCTTTATTATGAAAGATTTATTTGTACTAATCTACGGGTCTCGCAATTGCCCCATGGGGATAAATAAAGTTTTTGAAATGAAATGAAATGGAATGAAATGAAATACTGCTTTTATACAATAGTTCTATAAACTAGAAGTTATTATCGAGTAACTTATATTTTAGACACACTATAACCAGTTATTTAGTTACTTTTTGCTCCACTAAACTGAAGTATTTTCAAACGAAGCAAAAACAAAGCGAAAACTTCAAACTTTGCATGTCTGTGAGATAAAACAGCCTGCCTGTAACTCTTCCAAGTGTACTAAATATCAGCAGTTCTGGAAAGCCATTTTTCTGGTCAAATAAGACCATAACTAACTGTTGATTTCTTTTTGTTTCATTATTTCTTTTCTTTTTTAAGGTAAATGTCATACACAAAATACATACAGTAAATTCTGCAGTCACACATAAATACACTCTCTCACTTATCTTTTCCACGTGAAATGAGTTTTTGCACTCTCTTTGATTGACAACTGTACATGCATGCCACATCACCTGCCAATACCTGGAGACAGTGATGTCACAAAGCTTAGTCTCCTGGGAGACCCTGCTCTCTCTGTTTTCACACATGAAAGAAGCCATTTCAGGTGACAGGAAAAAGGGTTGGATAAAAGGAAAACATTTGCCTTCATGGCATTCCGGGATGCCTGAGGGTGCAGCTTTGATATCAAATGGATCCGCAGACATGATTTAACGCAGCAATCTGAGACCAACACAATACTGGAGAACCAAAAATGCTCCACTGGACAACTAGCCATTCTCTAACCCCTTTTTTGATTGAACGCACAAGTATTTTTACCTCTCGTTTACTCCTTCAGTTGTGAAGTGAACAGAGCATGACATCTGGCAACACTTTACAATTATTTGCTATACATTAACATTGTTTAATGGATTAGGCATCAGGTACTAGCAATGAACAATAATTTCTACAGAATGTGTTCATCTTGTTCAATGTTAATTTATTTAAGTAATATCACACGAGCAAGAGTGCGATATGGCCCTACATCAGCACTGCTGTTATTCGGCTGCAGGCACGAGCAGGCCGAGTGCCATAGGTAATCACAGCAGTGCTGATTTATGGCCATATCGCATGATTGCGAGTGTGATATTGCTTATATACAACAATTCAATGGACAAGTATATACATTTTTTTTTGAAAAACTGAGTACGGTCATAAAACCGGTTTTGTGCATTTAACTACTTTATTACGCGACAGAACAGAATCTGCCATTGCTGATTAAAAATCAAGCCTCCGTTAGTAATTAAAAAATGGCACTTCAGAAGGTGGCAGACCAGTCGAGTCATCAGCATTAGATGCCACTGTGATGCTCTCCGATGCAGCAGCAAAATCGATGGCCATGGCCAACCTCGTGGTCCAGGAGCGTCATCTATGGCTGAACCTGGTCAAGATGCGAGAAGTAGACAAAGCACGCTTTCTCAACACCCCCGTCTCCCAGCTCGATCTATTCGGCGACAACATTGATGACTTCGCCCAGCAGTTCTCTGTAGTGAAGAAACAGACGGAAGCCATTTACCACATCATGCCCCGCCACCGTACCAGCGCAGGCCGTGCTCTGTCTGTTCGCCGAGGGCATCCTCCTGCAGCTTCCAAACGTCAGGCAGCTCCGCCTCAACCTGGACCTAGCTCTCAGCCCCAGCGTTGAGCGCTACGCAGGAACAGCACACCCCCGTCTGCCGAACGTCCTAAAGGACCCGGAAGTCTCCCAAGCGTTCCTGAGACAGACGACCCATGGAATTAGACATTTGCTCCGGAGCTGGAAAGCAGACCGCTCTGTACCCCGGTGGAGGGAAGGGAGGAGAATCTATAATATAGCAATTTCCTCTTTCCCTGGGTCACCTGGCCCACAAATGCCATTCTCACGACAACCCGGTGCTACACTCCAGCAGTCCTAGCACCCCGTAAATGGACTTCTAGACTTCTCTCAGCACCAAAGCCTCTGGACACGCTTTTGCCTCCTGACGCCACACTACCTGCTCCGCCCCGCTGTGAAGCCTCGCCAGGTACATCAAAAATGATCATCCCCTTAGTGCCCCTCGAATGGAGCATAGATGCGTGGCTCTCACTTCCCAAACCGTCACGCTGGCTGGCAAGGACCATCCACCTCGGCTACACGATTCAATTCGCCATGCCCCCGCCCCCTTTACCTCGGTGCATTGCGAAGACACCAACACCCTGCGTGCAGAGATCGCGACCCTTTTACTCAAAGATGCGAGGGTTTCTACAGCCTTTACTTCATCGTACCAAAGAAAGGCGGCGGCTTACGACCGATCTTGGACTTGCAAGTTTTCAACCGGGCCTTACACAAACTCCCGTTCAAAATGCTCACGCAAAGACACATGGTAATTTCAGAGCATCTCTTTTCTCGGCATAGAGTTAGACTCAGTCACAATGACAGTGTGCCTCACCAACAAGTGCACCCAATCAGTGCTGAAATGCCTCCCCTTATTCAAGCCAGGATAAATAAGCAAATTGGCTAATCGACAAGAAGTGTGGCATTCTCGTGTTCACTGGCCAAAGGCACCTCCTTAGCAGACATATGCAGAGCAGCGGGCTGGGCAACACCCAATACCTTTACGAGATTTTACAACCTCAGAGTTGAGTCGGTGTCGTCCCGTGTTCTCTCAGGTCCAAGCACGTAGAACTTGGGAATGCGAAATGTCTAACCGGGTGTACCGCTTGCACATAGCGCCTTTCCCCTCAACTGAGGTGATCACGTGTGCTCATTTTCCCAGGAGAGTCCACTAGATTGGCGCTCCCTGGATGTTTTCCTCCCTAGCACTCTGGTCCTCGAATTCAGCTGAGGAATTCCCCGACCAGACCCACTATGGGTACTAAAATTACTCTGAACTGGAATAGGTGCTATTAATCCCCCTGTGTGTATTTTCTGTGGAAAAGTCCACCTCTGGGCGGACCCGTATCTCCCTTGGGCAGTCCCCTGTTTGTAGCAACTCCTCCCTTGCAGCAGGTAGGATCTACCACTGCGCCATTCCTACATGTGGCCTGAAAACCCATGTGACGTATTTCGCCACTCTTTACTCCCCGCAGCCTGGGTAGGTGGTGGTCTACGTGGGGACTTTTTTTTTTTAAAGATTAGGAGTTCGAAAAGAACGGCTTCCCTGATGTGTGTGATAGTGTTAAGATAGCCCCAGCTGCTTTAACACTATGCAAGAAACATAGAGAGAGAAAAGGCATGGCTGGCGTGGCATGCTCCCATGCTTGGCACTTCGCTTTGTTCCCCCATTCGGGGTGCCGAGAACCTTAAAAGTTTATGACGATTTTATGGGGCGTTGGGGAAGGGTACATGCAGTCTGATGCAGCCTGTCGCTTTGGCACGCAACTGCCTGCCCACACCTGCATCAGCAGCGCATGTACACGATTCAGAGCATTGTGAGATTGAATTGGGACCCCAAGTGTCGCTTCACTCCTACACAGAGTCGAAGAACATTAAATCAAACTTGGGATAAAGATGACATTGTGAAACTGAATTTTCTGATTTAGATTAGTGTGGACACAGCCTAACATGGCCTAATAATAATAAAAAAAGAAAACTCTATGTCTTCATACTCTATGAAGCATTGCAGTACCCAAAAATATAGTTGAGATGAAACTTAGGCAGAAATGTATAATCAGTATTAAAGTTTTCGCTAGAGTCCTTGTGGATTTTTATAAAACTTCCCTGAAGTTTTTAGAGAGGTATTATCCGTATACCATAATTCCCACTGTGAATATGTGTGCTTGACGTGTTTATTCATGTTAATTAACTTACAGCAAGTCACAAGGGAGCTGACTTATGAGATAACGAAATGAAATGTATTTAATAGTGCGATCTTCCCTTAGAACGAAGTCTCAGGCGTGAGTGTGTATGAGAGAGCATGTGTTGCTGTGTTGCCTCCAGCACTGTTATATATATATATATATACACACACATATACACACACATATACACACACACAAACAAACCCAGATGGCATAAAATATATGTACATATAAACCTGCATATACAGTGTTAACATACATATTTAATGGTTAACCTATTTTTTTTATCTTGGTTCTTCTGAAAAGTGATACTTGTTTCAATAACAGTGCAAATATTTTCTTAATAATTCAAGATCTCTCTATAAAACCTTTTATATTGTACATAAATCAATAAAGTAAAATGAAAAAACATACAAACAATGCATTTTGCTTACTTTTTCTGATTTTGTATATAGACCTCTTGCCATTTTAGTATGCCCCAATACAAGTTGCCCAACATTTCCCCCCCAAATTTAACACCAAACATAAAAAAAGAAGCAAACAAATATTTAATGGAATGGCATTTAGCAGCAGAAAAAATGCACAAAAATTAAAATGATCTCATGATTTACTCACCCTCATGCCAACCCAGATGTGCATGACTTTCTTTCTACTGCAGAACACAAATTAAGATTCTTTAGAAGAATATTTCAGCTCTGTAGGTCCATACAATGCAAGTGAAGGGGTGCCAAAATTTTAAAGCTCAAAAAATCACACTACTCTGCATAAAAGACTCAAGTGGTTAAATCAATGTCTCCAGAAGTGATCTGATAGGAGAGGGTGAGAAACAGATCAAAATGTAAGCAAATTTGTACTACAAATTCTCCTCCCTGCTTAGTCAGGTTGCATTTTAAGGGGCGAATTGCAATCGAAGGTGATCATCCCTATGACCTACTCACTACAAAGGACAAAGCTTTTGATATGGGCTCTCTAAAGAGAGTATGACATTACAGTTTGACTGTACCCTTCACTAAAAGTCTTGTAACAGGACCCTTTGTGGGAAAAAAAAGTTCTTACTTTTGTTTGGAACAACTTTTCGAGTGGCGTCCTCTTCCTAAAGTGTACTTCAAGGGTGCAAAAATGCAGTTTGGAAAATGCCCTTTCTTTTACACTCTTCTTTGTGTGTTTTTGGTAGTTCACATTGTTAATGCATATGCCCCCTACTGGGCAGGAAGAATAATTTATTTAAATATTGATTCGTTTCTCACCCACACCTATTAGATCATTTCAGAAGATATGGATCCAGATTCATATGGATTACTTTTATGCTGCCTTTATGTGATTTTTGGAGTGTTAAAATGTTAGCACCCATTCACTTGCATTGTATGGACCTATACATCTGGCATATTCTTCTAAAAATCTTCATTTGTGTTCTGCAGATGAAAGAAAGTCAAACACATCTGAGATGACATAAGGGGAAGATAATAATGAGAGAATTATAATTTGTGGTTGAACGATTACTTAATACAAAAGAATTAAAATAATGTCATGAGGTAGTCTCCATTGAATGTCTCCCACACCAAATAGTCAATAGTGTGTGAGGGTAAAAGTATATTAAATACTCCATAAAGCATAATCATCATCAAAGCCCCACCATAACCACTGAAGTGATATCACTGCATTGGCCTGTAAGGTCATTGTCATGTGTCAATCTCTAATTTATTTTGCTGCATATCTTCTTGTTTTCCTATATGCCTCAGGATGTCCTCATAATCTGAAGCAGACATGATATTAACCCTGAGCTCAGCGATTCGTATCTCTGATGATTTGTTACCCTGAGTCTGAGTGGAAAGACGGAAGTTATCAAACAGCACTGCCACCTCCTGAGGACTCCACCCATCACAACTCTCTTCGCTTAGCAACACAGTCAACCTTTACCTCATCCTCTGTGTCTGAAATACACATACAGACACATTAACCCATCTGTTAGAATCATCACTGATAGTGAGATGTTAGTGCATTTTCAATTGATAGCTATCTTAATAGCATTTCAATCATGGAAAAGCTCTGCTAATTCAACATGATCACACGGGAAGTGAGCATGTTGCTATAGAATGTTTTAGTATCCTGAGATCGAACCCATTCTGCTGACAAGCGGCATCTCCCATAACATATTTTCTCATCAGTTCAAGTGTATTTACCTTCTTCTGTTGTGCCGCTAATAGCTCGTTGCGTCAGCAGATGGTGGTCTCAAATATGTCATGTGGGCTCACCAGCCGCACATGAAAGAGGCTCGGTGGTAGGTACTGCCCGATGGGTGGGAGCTCTTCATACATGTCGACCGGAGGCAAAGAGAGCTCTGCACAAGTGAGACGCGGGTCTACTGATAGGGAAACCATACCATGGAAAATACATAACAGGGGGTTACCACAGGTAAACCGTGCCTGTGGAGAACCTACCCCAGTACAGGACATGCTAGCACACACAATGGGTCCGGTTATGAATTCCTCTGCCGAATTTTCCAGCCACAGGGCTAGGGAGGAAGGACATCCAGGGTCCATGGTTTCGTGAACTCGCATGGGAAAAGAAAGTGCACATCTTTGCCTCATGGAGGGGAATGGCGCTGTACGCAAGTGACATACCCGGCCAACTGTCCAGTAAACTTACCTGTTCATACCAGACAACGCACAAGCTGAAACTGGCTCAATCTGGAGATCATAAAATATTGCGAAGGTATTGGGTGTTGCCCAGCATGCTGCCTTGCAGATGTCTGCTAGAGAGGTGCCATTGCCATGTGCCCAAGACAATTCCACTCTCCATAGAGTGTGCTCTGGGTCTGGTATACCGACGCATTGGCATCCAAGGTCCAGTAGGTAAGCCTCTGTTTGTAGACAGAGTTCCCTTTATACTCTCCACCAAAGCAGACAAAAGTGTGCCATCCAAATAGATGCGCAAAGCATGCATCGGACACAGCAATGATTAGGCTGGGCCTGCCTTCTCCCGGGGAAGCTTTGCTTGCAGGCTCACCACCTGATCCCTAAATGGGGTCATTGGATCCTTGGGCACATAGCCCTGTCAGGGTCTCAAAACCACATGAGAACACTCCGGACCGAACTCCAGACAGGTGTGCCCCAACCCTCTTGATGGATTTCGTGAGTGCTGTCAAGAGTGTAGCCTTCACTGAGACTGCCTTAAGTTCAACTGACTCTAAGGGCTCAAACAGGGCTCTCCGTAGGCTCAGGAGGACCACGGAGAGACTCTGTGAGGGAAAGAGGCGTAGCCTTGGAGGATTCAACATCCTAGCACCTTTTAGGAACCTGATAATCTGGTCATGCTGCAAAAGTGCATGTTGGGGAATGGGCGGTCCGCAGGGGATTACCCAGTGGAAACGCCCACATTGGTCCCCAGATCGCCTCCAGCATCAACCAACCCAGCCTCGTATCTGTAAGTAGAAGGCCCGGCGCGGGGAGCAGCTGGAGTGGCTTTCCCCTGGAATAAGAAAAGCAGTGACCATGGCAATGTTGTTCTCGCAATGAGAACATGAACCATCCATGAACGCTGCCTCAATGTGATTACGGCACAGGCACCTGAGGTAGCGATCCTGGTCATCAGAAGCGGAGAGATAGTGACCGCAACCAGGAATTACACACAGACAGAAAGGCGACATTAAAAAGACGCTATCCGTCAGAAGAAGCTATCCTTCAGTGCTTGCTCTTTTAGAGAAAATATACTCTTTATTTGCAAGAATATATACTCTTTTAGCTGTCTAAGTACCCAGGGGCGTACTCTGCATCAATCGTGCAGAGGGAGAGAAAGCCGCTGAAATGTGTCGTATATCCAACAGCATACGCATCTTAGTGAGGTGAATGGACTGGCAGTGGAATCAACCGCTCGGCTCCGAAGAAAAAATCTGAATGTGTGTGTAACACAGTTGAAGGATGGGCAAGGAGGAGGCGAGAACCGGCTTGTCAACATAAATTATATTTTAATGAGAAACTTAAACTCAAAAACACATAAACAAACACACATGACGGACATGTCCGTAATTCTCTCTCCCTCGAACAATCGTCACCGGCCGCCTTTATCCCTCGCGCGCCTCATCAGGCCGATTGGGGACCGGGCGCGCGATATTCTGATCGGCCGCGCCCCCCCTCCGCTCCACAGTGTGGTTGCGAGTCATCTCGTTTTATACCCGTATGTCGGGGGAGTGGCATGCAAATTCCACTCGCCTTTTCTCAAAGATCAGAGGCTCCCAAGAGCGAACCCTAGTGTCACTACATTGACACAACATCGAGTGAGTGAAAGATAAGCGAATGGTTATTACATATTGTGAATGTGCAAAAGCATGAATAACATTTTTAGAGCTAGAGTGGACAGTATGATTTTCAGGTTATACTTACTTACATTTCAGTCCATTTCCTCACACAAAGCAATCAGATTTTAGAAGACTTAAAGGCCATTCACACTGAACATGTTTTTGAGTCCATCTGCACTATTTTCTCTTGTTTTTCAAGAAGATGTAATCATGCTCTAGACGGACGTCTTTGACAATTGCGCCATGTCTCTGTGGGGGAGGATTTTAATCCCCTTTGCTTTAACTATTTTCTTTCATCATCCTCATTTATAACCAACCATACATATATTGTATGATTCTGTATTTTGTTTTAATCAATTAAGGCCTGACTGTGGGTCTGGTTAATACTAGGAATGCAGAAACAGTGATTAATCATTTAGACCATATCCCAGAGAATATGCACTTTTATTGTACTGCATTTATCAATTTTTTGTTATAATTCTGTTTTTCTGTTTAACTATTTTTTCCAAGTCTCCTTGCAGGCCCTATATTCCAGAAAAGTCTGGGTGCCATGCTCTTGTATAAATAAGACCTGTTTTTTCTCTTGGGAATGTGAGTATGTTTTTGTTAACTGGATGCCTTTGTTGCCAATCAACTTCCACAGAATGGATGTTTCATGGACATGCACAAGTAAAGACGGACCACAAATCATGATACCTAGCTACGTAAGTGCTATAATTAGTTATGGTTATGCAAAAATAAATAGTACTGTTAAATAGTACTGTTGTGACGCAGTCGGATGAACAATATGTTTGGAGCCGTTTCAGAAATCTACCTATGTTTGCACCAATCAGATTGTTAAAAAAATCTGTGATGTAAACCAATTTTGCATATGTCTGTAAATCCTAATTTCTGTATTTTAAGTTAGTTTGCTCCCTGAACTCATCTGTAACATGTCTTTCTGATTGTTGCAATTGGAATTGTGGAGAATGGAAAACACTTTACCTTCAGTAAACTCTGTCAATTGAATGAAATCTTAGCTTTGTATTATCCATATTGGGCACCAAGCTGTTTTCTCCTACGTCTCACTGTTTTTTAGAGCAATGTGTTAAGTTAAAAAGAACTCAAACTTTTAAAAATGTCTATTGAAACACCTGAATGGCCACCACAGAATAAAGCACTCTACTTGTATGGTGCTGCACTGTCCTTTTAGGAGCTTGACAACTGTAGTCACCACCTGCTTTCATTGTATGGAAAAGGGCAGCCTGGATATTCTAGTAGATGATCCTTTTGTGTTCCATTGGGGAAAAAGGATGTGTTTGGAGCAATATGAGGGTGGGTAGATGATGACAGCAATTTAATTTTGGGCTGAACTATACTTTTAACTTATCTTGTTTTTAAATGTCTTTCAGTATTGAATAAACAGCATGATCAACATCTAAAGGGGGATTAGACAAAAAAAAAGTAAAATTTCCCTAAACAGAGCATCTCAATAATTCAGTCCTGTCCAGCAAGAATAGCCACATGTACAGCAGCCAAGAGTAAAACAAATCTGTGAGAGTTGCAGTATGAAGCTTCAAAAAGGAATATACTGTAGAGTTATCCAGGAATGCCTTGCCATACAGAGCAATATAGAAAGGTTTTTGATTGGTGTTCAGTTGCGCAGAAAGATGTAAAGCAGGCATAGAGTTGTTTAGAGCAGCATAGGGCAATGTAGATCAGTGTAGCTTAGCACAGCTCCCTTCTCCCACTATCTGGAGCAGAGCGACAGACTGCCGGGCCCATGGGGCACATTCTCTGGCATTCATCCACACTGTGCGCCTGCTGGAGGAGAGAAAATGGAACTCATTGGTAAAACATAACCTCCCTTTTTCTTTCTTGTTGTTTTGGTCTTATATCTTTTTTCTCAAATGCTTGCACCATTATTTTCCTGTTCTTTTTTCTGCATAGTAATGGGACCGATAGATCTGCCTCATTGGAACAGTTTCCAAAATCAATTTTTCCTAATTATCATCTATTCCTTTTTGTTTTCTTGTTTTATCTTGCCTAACATCTTACCTCTCTCCACTTTTCATTTATTGTCTTTATCTGTTCATCCTGGTTTCCAATTTGACTCTTTCTCTCTTAATGGGATGGTTAACCCAGTAATGGAAATTATTCATGCCGTTCCAAGCCTGAATGGCTTTCTTCACATGGGTTTGAAGCAACATGAAAGTGAGTTAATGATGAACTATCCCTTTAAATCTCTGTTAATATGTTAGCCTTTACCACAAGACTTAAAAACCTCATCTCTGTTCATGAGCATGTTAACATCTCGGTGATGAGCATGACCACTGTCTGGGGTGGAAGTAATGTTTTTTTATCAGCTGACATCAGCAGCAGATGGATTCTGGATGGCTCAAATTAGCCTCTGTCGTGTTCTGCTGTTGCTAAGTAACAGTTGACAGACAGGGGGTGACAGGCCAGTGATGGCAGCGTTTGATGGCAATATGTCTTTGGCTCAATGGCTCTGAGCTAACATTGAAACAGTGCCTCATTTAAATCAGAGAGAAAAAGAGATAGAGAGAGATTTTGTGCAAGAGTCTGTGTGCAAGCAGATGAGCCAAACGTACCACACTCATAGCCAAAAATTGTCACTCATGTCATATGTGAGAATACAATCATGTTGCCATAAGGACATCCATTGTGTGCCAATGAAATATGCTGTTTTAAGGGAATTAACCAATAGCATACCATACTTTAAAATGATCACTAGGCACACAGACCTTCGGGAAAAAACAAAAGAGATAATAAAGAGACTGGAGGAGGGATTTTTAAGACCAGGAAACAGAAAAAGTAATGATAGGGGAAGTGTGTAATTTTCACGCAACTTGCATCACCAAATAGAATCACTTGCATCACATGCACCCCCCCCAAACAGACAGGGTGGTGTTATGAATCTGCCACAGAGCCACAGTGTTTATACTTTTGTGAATAAAGAGCTGTATAAAGATAATTTTGTGTTCCACAGAGGAAGGGTTTGGAACCACATGGGGGTGAGTAAATAATGACAGAATTAAAACATTTTGGGTGAACTATCCCTTTAAGAAGCATAGAAAACTAAGACAGAAAACAGACAGGTGGTGACGTTATTCAGGGAGGGACCGATAGAGGAAAAAAAATAAGGAAAGTGATAAAGAGAATATGAGAGAAGAGGAAAGCTTGGGCACAGTATTAGCCAGAGAAGGTTTCTTTTTCTCTGCAGCACTCAATAAAACATTGGCCCAATGAACAGAGAGTAATGCTTAGAACCTCAGGGCTTCTCTCTCGCTCCCTTTCTTTCTTACAGTGTGTGAGTGGTATCCATCTGTCAGTTGTCAATGCCAGTGAGAGATATCTAGAGCTGTCACATCTTGTCAGCTCTCTGAGCTGAGGTCTTTTGCAGCTGCCTGGCCAACACACACAAATACAACTCATATACACACATACGCACACCATCCCCAATGATGGCCAGCAAGCAGCCACTCTAAATGGGGACATAATGTGACTGAATAGAAGAAAGCAGATAAAAGCCATCAGAAAATATAGCTGCAAGCAGTAATTATCAGGGTCCAAGCACAAATAATCCCTTCAGCCCACAAGCACATAATATATTTCTAAAACAATACATTTTCTAATTGTACCGTTTTTTGCTGAGAACAAATCATGTACATTGCATAAATTCACTCTATGTACTGTACTATAGTTACAAGCATTGTCATGTTTATCACTGTTATAGCGCCACCTCCAAACCTCATTAAATTTGGCATGGTTTCTTTAAATACATGTAAAAAAATAAATAAACACAATGTAAAAAAAAAATTTAATTGGAAAACAATTAAGGTGTAAACATGTAACAGATTCTGAATAACGATTATTGCCATTTTAGTAAAATTGGTGACTCCCTAAATTATTTATGGGCATCAGACTGCTATATTAAAGGGGTCATGACATATGTTGTGACATACGTATGTGAGGTCATTGTGAAATAATTACATACTCTAAGTTTCAGAACTGAAAACTAGCATTTATTTAAACCAGGCTCTAGAAATCGGCCGTTTGGAATTTGTGGAACTTGTGACAACCAAATTCATCTTCACACAACTGCAAACAACTCCACCAAGACATCAACACCTATTCTTCTCATTGCATCAGCCCACTGGTGTTTACAGTCATTCACACAGTTGAATAAGAGAGAGGCCCTGTCATGGGAGAATCATCTACAGCAAAGCGGTCTTCCACACTTTATATTTTTCTACACTAGATAAATGGCTTTGACCGTTATCATGCATCTTGCTACCACGTTTAAAAGACACAATGTCAAGTTCAAACTCTATATGGGAGACATCATTGTGTTTCATTCAGTTGCACAGTTTACTGTTGTTTACCTGGACCATTTTTGCACCCGTCTGTACAACAGTACATTTACCTTACTGCAATATGATTCAAGCTTTGCAAAGGAACTGTTATGAAAAATGCAGCAGTTAAACACTACAAGACCCGTGAGTTACGTTTTCATTCACAAATGTTTCAAATGTTATGACTGTTGATAGTTGCTGTGCTTATGTGTTAACCCTCAAATGTCATTTTATAAATTCTATTGTAAAGTTTGTTCGTTTTCTTTCTATTGAGTTACAAATATGGCTGTATTTTGAGGGACTGCACGAAGTCAGCCAATCAGAACAGTGGGCGTTTACATTGAAGTCTTAAAGGGCCTGATAGCTTTTAACCGAGCTTTCAGTCAGATGGCCAGACACCAGGTGGAAAAAGATCATATACTGTATTATTACCTTTTGACTGTTTTGGTGCAAAAAACTGTACTGACATTATAAGTGGTCCTCAGGGAAGATAATACAATTATTTAAAAAGTATGTCATGATCACTATAAAATGAACAATTGATGTTTTTGACGATTATTGACAGTGGCACTCCTAATTTCATGCATTCCTAATTTGGTGCATGTTGGGTCAAAAGGATGAGGATTAGTTGACAAACTGAAAAAAAAAAAAAAGATTTATTTCACAAACATAGAGCATACAGTTATGCTTGTGGATATTGAGTTAAAGAGATGGTTCAAATTCAAAAGGAGATGTTTGGTCTAATGTTAATCTCAGTCACCATTCACTTTCAGTGTTTCCAAACAATGAAAGTAAAGGCTAATACAGAAAAAGCACAAAATGCCACAGTACCTTTTTTAAATAGTAATCCTAAAAAACAACAACAACAACAAAACAATAGGGTTTCCACTTTGTGTGCAGATCTCTAAAGAAATGTGGATAGCACTTTAAAAATAAGGTTACATTTATTAACCTTAGTTAACAAAATTAGTTAACAAACTAACACTGAATTGCAATTCAGCTTGCAATTTTTACAGCATTTATTGATATTGGTTAATGTTAAATTCAACATATGTCAACACAATTTTAAATCAAAAGTTTTATAAGTTAACATTAGTTAATGCACTTTGACTAACATGTACTTACAATTTACAAATTATTTTTTTCACTAACATTAACAAAGATGAATAAATACTGTAAAAAATTGTTGTTCATTGTTAGTTCATGATACCTAATGCATTTACTAATGAAACCTTATTATAAATTGCTACCAAAATGTGAGCAGCAAGAGAGATATAGCGAGATGGAGAGATCAGATGGATTGTACAGAGGGACAATGAGTCAGATCCAGGCTTGAGAACTCTCTGGATGAGAAACTGAGTTGGAGAACCATCAAAGTGGCCGTGGACTGGGGGTTAGTCGAGGGGCAGTGGGCATACGGGCAGTGAGAGGAGAATTAACTGAGAAATAGAGGTTTAGAAATGGCTGCTTCAATGGTCAAGAGATGAAAGGAATGAGCAGATAAATGACAAAGATATAGCCCACCCCCCCTCGAGCACTCATTGGTCCTCCGTTTCTCCTTCACTGTTTAAATTAATGTTCTTGATTGAGTTTCTAAGACCTGCGTGTGACTTTGGCTTTAGTTTAAATGGTTGTTAAATGTCTCGATGTAGCTATTTGGCTCCATTCCAACACTTAAAATGATCTGCCTCTCCTTGTCTCTGCTCCATCATTTGTGCAGATTTTTACAAGATCTGGATAAATAAGTGCAAAATGGCAACTGCTCTTTTTAGACTGTTGTCGTTTATCCAGTGTGTTCGAAAATCTGAAGACGCGAGGGGAATTTATCATTTCAGATTTTGGAAATGTGCCAATTGACTGTTGAGAAATCAGAGTAGGACATTCCCACCTGACTTCCTGTTGTGATTTTACTCAAGAGGAAGCAGAAAGTCAGGTGTGGCAGGGGAAAACAAAGCTACAGCTTTTGTTGTAAGGCATAGTGTCAAGAAGAAGGTAACATGCTGTAAGACGTCCATCAGAGGTGCCATATTTAAAGGAATAGCTCACGCAAGAAATTAAATTAGGGCTGCACGATTTGGACAAAAAGTAATATTGCGAATATTTTGAAAAATATTGTGATTGCGATTTAAAATGCGATTAAGATGCTAATATTTTCCACATGTTAATGTGGTCTCAAGTTCTACTGGGGTTCACACTTGAGACTTCTTAAAAAGAACCAAACTGAGACCTTTTTTCAGTTCAACCACAAACATATAAATATATAAACAGTCATAACATAGACTTCTTCATATTCAAATGTTACCGTCCACCGTGTAATTGTTTTTGTCTATTTTGTTATAGGGTCTCAGCCCACTAATCATCATCATTAGTTTTTGAAACAGTCAACTTGAATATTAGGGATGCTTCAATCAGGATTTTAACATCTGATACCGATCTCCAAATTTCTTTTCATCTCATCAATCCATGCTGATCATTTCACTTTTTATCAGCAGCTCTGTCAAAACTGGTTATACGTAAGCTTTCTGCTCAATGTCACTGTTAACTAAATTTCCCTGTTGGTCAAACCATAGTTGTTGTCTGGTTTTTGCTGTCAGAAATAATGTTGGTTTATTGAATAATGAAATAAACACAAAATATAATTTTTAAATATAAATGTTACTATATATTCTAGGCCTTAAAAACTGGTTGGCTCATACAAATTATTCTTTACTGTATATAAGATAGTCCTAAATAATGAGGCTTAATGTCAAACTGAAATTGAACTGATAACCCATTTGTGTAAATACATGTATAATGAAAATTTTGGTTAGTTTGTCACCATTCAATTTAATTATTTTATTATATTTAATTTAGTAATGCATTATAGTAACTAAATATTAAATATAGATGTATTATATGTACATTCCTTCCTTTTCATTTTGTTGGATGTTGGTAATATTAGTTCTGCTTTCACTTGTTTCCGTGGGGAGTGTAATAAGGGTGACATGCTCTCTCGTGAAGTAAACAAATGACAGGAGAATGGAGGAGAACTTTCTGGACACTACATGTGTTACTGTTAATGCTGTAATGCCAAAACATTTCATGCTCAGCAATCATTAAATAAAGATGTTTGAATTATACCCCATCTTGTATTCTGCGTTATTATTATGATACCTGTGCCTTGCAGTGACTGAGATGCTGCTACCGCATATAATAATAAAAAAAAACGCTTCACGCAGCATGCGCCAGTTTAGTGTAAATAAAGCGTTTAGAGCACGTAAGCAAATGGAACCGAACTCGGAGCACTTCTGTTACTCTGAGTATGAGAGGGAGATGTGGAGTACAGAACCGCTCTGAAAACACTGAAACAGTGCTCTAACTTAATATAGACTGGACAGAGCAGCGCAAATAAACTTTGAAGAGAGCAGAATATTTATTTAAATAAATCACAGCCCTTTGCAATTTAATAATTGACGTTTCGATTTTATTTTGATTAATTGTGCCCTGGGAGCTTCAGCAGCAGAAAACTATGGAGTGAACAACTTTGTTTATATATATATATATATATATATATAAACACATAAAATATTTTAATTTCCTCTAAAAGAGTGGCGCAAATGAAAAACTTTTCCTTGATGCATTCCTTTTTCATTTGTGTATGTTTCCTGGTTGCGATCGTTACCTCCCCGCTTCCCACGGCATCGGAGAGTGGGTTGGTTCAGTCTGTCACTATGCGCAGCTGATGGCCATACTTGCCCGGGCGGCTGCGGGCGTCGGGATGGAGTGGAATCCTCCGCTCTCCCCTGAACCCTCGCGGCCCGGTGATCGATCCCAGGGCTCCGAGCGCCGCTTACGGCCGTGCCCCGCCCCCATACCTTTCTTCCCGGAAGTGCATGATGAGCTCACACAGTTACAGCAGGCACCTTTTACTGCCCGGACCCGGTTTGCGGGCTCATCCTCTCTTACTACCCTCAACGGTGGGGCTGCCAGGGGGTTCTCGGCGACTCCCCAGGTTAGTAAGGCGATCGCGGTGCACTTGTGCCCGCAAAACGCCTCCACCTGGTGGAGCTGTCCGAGTCTCCCGTCCAGGGCCTGTGGGTTTACATCGTCACTCACGACTGAGCCTACAGTGCCACTGGACTGGCCGCCTCCACCCTGCACACCACGACTCTCCTGCAAGTGCACCCAGCCGTGGCGCTAAAAGAACTGCACAAGGGTAGTTCTGACCTGAGATTTATGCAGGAGCTACGCTCAGTGACTGGTCTCGCCCTCCGAATGGCGTGGTCTCTCAGGCAGGCGATGTCCACCTTAGTGGTCCAGGAGCGCCACCTTTGGCCCAACTTGGTCGAACCAGTTTGGCCTATTCGGCGGCACCATAGAGGATTTCACTCAGCAATCCTCAGTGGTTAAAAGGCAGATGGGGACCATTCAACAAATCCTGCCCCGGCCCAACACAATGTCTCGCACCCCATCTGTTTGAGACAGGCAGTCCAGGAAGTAGGAGACGACCACCAGGCACTGTTTTTCTCTCTGGCAGGCATGGCGCCTCAGAGGTGGGCCTCCCACCCCCAAGTGCCCAGCTGTGGCAAAAATCCACCCCTGATGTGATGGTCTCCACGGGCTACAAGGACGAAAATCGTCTTCCCTCGTCCCAGGCTGTTCCGGGAGTGGTCACAAGGAGCCAGATAAGTGCTTTTATGTCTCTAGACTCAGCACCTCGGGCTCCGCCCCGTCGCGAGGCCCCGCCCGCTGGTACGTCCGACACTGTGGTTCCCTTGGTCCCACTCGCGCGGAGCTTAGGGCTGTGGCTTGCGCTCCCCAACCCATCGCTTTGGTTGATCAGGACCATCCGACTTCGGGTCAACTGGGAAAAGAGCAAGCTCACCCCGGTTCAGAGCATCTCTTTTCTCTGTATGGAGTAGACTCGGTCTCAATGACGGCGCACCTCACCAACGAGCGCACACAGTCAGTGCTGAACTGTCTGCATGTGTTCAGACAGAACACGTTGGTCCCACTGAAATCCTTTCAGAGGCTCCTGGGGCATATGGCATCCTCAGCGACGGTCACGGCGCTTGGGTTGATGCATATGAGACCACTACAGCACTGGCTACAGACCCGAGTCGAGAGACGAGCATGGCTGCGCATGTATGCGTTCCACCCTGTAAGCCTACTTACACAGATGTGCAAGGTCAGGGAGGATGAGGAGCAGATCCTCTTAGTGGCCCCATATTGGCCCTCCCAGATTTGGTATGCTCCTCGCGACAGCCCCCCCGGGCGAATTCCGCTGAGGAAGGACCTTCCTCCCCCTCCACCTTGAAAGTGTATGTAGCCTCTATATCGGAGCATCACGATGCAGTGGACGGTAAGTATTAGGGAAGCACAATTTGATCATCGGGTTCCTGAGAGGCACGATGAGGTTAAACCCCCCCAGGCCTTGCCTCGTTCCCTCGTGGGACCTCTCCGTGGTCCTACAGGGCCTTCGGGAGCTCCCTTCGAGCCCCTTGAGTCAACAGAGCTAAAGGCGCTCTCTCTGAAGACCGCCCTCCTAACGGCGCTCACTTCCATCAAGAGGGTAGGGGACCTGCAGGCGTTCTCTGTCAGCGAACTGTGCCTAGAGTTCGCTCTGGCTTACTCGCACGTCATCCTGAGACCCCGACCGGGCTACGTATGTAAGGTTCCAACGACCCCTTTCAGGGATCAGGTGGTGAACCTGCAAGGGCTGCTCCAGGAGGAGGCAGACCCAGCCTTGGCGTTACTGTGTCCGGTGTGCACTCTTCGGATCTACTTGGATTGCACGCAGAGCTTTAGAAGCTCCGAGCAGCTCTTTGTCTGCTTCGGAGGACAGCAGAAGGGAAGCGCTGTCTCTAAACAGAGGATCGCCCACTGGGATGTTGATGCCATCACTGTGGCATACCACACCCAGCACATGCCACCCCCTGCTGGCCTACGAGCCCATTCTACCAGGGGTGTTGCGGCTTTTTGGGCATTGTCCCACGGCGCCTCTCTAACAGATATATGTAGAGCCGTGGGATAACACCTTTGCAAGGTTCACCAGGCCTTCCGTACTGAGGTAAGTGCTCCACATGTGCTGGTTTTCCCCCTAGGCAACCTCCTGTGACGTATAGTCTGCAAAATGGTTTCCCTGTCCGTAAACCGCGTCTTCCTTGGGCAGAGGGCCCTCTGTCCTTGGTGGCCGTTTTTTTAGTAACTCCTCTCCCCTTGGGTAGGATCTACCATGACGCTGCTCCACACGATGTGCTTCCACTCCTAACCGGTAAAGGCCGTGTGTTGTATTCCACCTAAATGTGAACTGTAACATTTACGGTAAAAACTTTCAGATTTTGTTGCACATTCATAACTGGTATTAAAGGCAAATACAATTTTTTATTTAAATACCACAATTTTACCAATTTTAATAATTATTCTATAAAATATTACAGGCCTTTTTTCCATTTGTAAGAATAAGAACTTTTGAAAGAAAGCAGTGAAGGTGTAGAGGCTGTTTTTATAGTTTGTAGGTGTAATGATGTGTGTTCATGAACATTTTTACACATCCGCACACACAAGGAGGGATCTGAGGCCCATGCGACACAGACACCTTCACCAAATGTAAAAAAAAACACTCATATTTACTCTTCAAAAAGACATTCACCACCTTCAAAGCCTTACGACGAAAGCGGAGAGGAACGTTCCAAAATACAGGCAACAAACAACTCGTTTATACATTCTCCTAATTCCTCTCCGACGGGCCTCAATGTCTTTCTTCAGCAACATACTGTTGGGGATCACCACTTCAACGTTGCAGTTTTAAGACTCCATCGCTTCCCCTCCCCACTCCTCCACTATCTCTCTGATAAATGCAGGAGCAAATTCAAAGCCAAACAAACACGAATTCAAAGGAAGATTGAATTTTAAGATTGAAGATTGAATCGGCAACTTAAGCAAAGCACGCGTTTGTGACAACATATTGCCGGGGAGTTTGTTCCATTCGGCTCTCACTCAGATTGGCCCTGGTTGCTTTTCCAAGCAGGGAAGTGAATTTGCTTGATTATCATTAAAAAAAAAGAGAGATTATGTCTTCAGAAGTCAGGAGGGATATTTATAAGACCCGCAGTTGGAGACGTGATGGCATGTCTTTTCTAATAGAACAGCTTTAAGGCTCTGGGCCTGTGTATGCAGGTTATGATCCCATGAGAAGTGAATAATGAACGCATACGTACTTCATGCATTTCCTAAAATTAATATTAAAGAATGAAAGCTGAATGTAGGGGGCATTGACCCCTAAACACTTCGAACATCCCATTCCCTGTCTGATAAAGAGACCACTTGTCCAATAACATACATTTTGAATCACAAAAATCAAGGAGTTTTCTTGGGATTACTCCATTTGATATAGTGAAAGATTATTCCAAACTATGTATGCCAACATTTCTTTTTTTTTTTTTTTAAGACTTAGTTTTTGACTTTAAGCCACAGATTTTGTAGTTTTTTTTTTTTTAAATGATGCAGAAATTGAAAACACATTCATCATGTAATTCTTGTGTGTGAAATCGCATTTTTTAATATAATTTTAAATCATTTCATAGATCTGGACAAAAAATAAGTGCCACGTCCTTGACCCCTCCACCAAAATACCATAGATTACAGCTTTTGTGGTTACTACTGTAAAATTTTTATAATAAATTGGGAAAATGGGGTGTCTTTCAAAAAGGGTAATATGTTTTTGGAATATAAGACAAGTTAACCCTTTTTTATAATTTTATTTTTGGGGCTTTTTAGCCTTTTTAAATGTTTTATAGGACAGTTTAGAGTGACAGGAATTGTCATGAATCAGGCCATACTCAAATCTGAGACCCCATGAGCCATCAGCTTGTCACGTCACAGACAGGTGTGATGCTCACTACGTCATAGCGTGACAGGTTATTAATATTACCTTGGTAAAGTTTAAGGATTTTGCTGGATAACTTTTTATTTATTTATTTTAGTGAATAGAAAATTAATTTAAGTTTTATGATGAATCTAGCAATGTGATTTATGATGTTTAATTTTCTATTATTGGGTACAGCCTCTTGCATACTAGAGTGTGTAAAGAAAGCACCATAAATTAGTCTTTTTTTATAGGTATATTTATTTTATTTCTACGACATACTTTTCGAACAAGCAGTAGTAACTTCACAAAAAAAAAAAAAAAAACATAACCTGTTATCAGTTTTTATTCAGAATCCCCTACCTGTCTGAAATCAAATGTTCAGACAAGAAAGAGAAGCTCACAAAAGACAGAGAGGAGGGAGCGCCGCAGGAAAGTTCCACACGCAATCTTTTTTGTTTGTTTGCGAATGTAAACGCAGTTGTGATGAAATATTGATGCTCCCTTCCAAACTGTCTTGTAAGTCGTCTCCGTTCTTTCAGGCTTTCCATCTGTAGCACCTGAGGAAGAGGACGGGAACGGCAGCCTGTCAGGAGAGATGAGCTCATGCTCTCTGCGGCAGGCTGTCAAATGCGACACATCCTCTTCAAGAGCAGCACAAGAGCAAACTTCCGCTACCACTCTATCTTTGTTTCTTTCTCTGTCTTTGTCTGTCTCTTTCACAATCTATATTATGTTGTCTCACTCTTTTCTCTTTTTCTTCTTCTCATTCTTTTGCTATAGGATGTATAACCATTCAAACTCATGTGCCCTCACCTACTGAATAGAAAATAGGGGTATATTATTTTAATTCCCTCAAGTCCTCTGATAGGGTAAGTAAAGTGTTTTGCGCCAGTCATCATTTTGTTTTTCATTACCATTTTCTACCTTTTCTTTGACTCTGAATTAAGTAGTCATTTTGTTCTACTGTGCCTTTTAATTCGCTCTTTGCATTTGAAATGAGTAAAAGCACTTTGCTGCATTTATAGTCAAAGGCTGCTGTCTTGCTGTTGCTTCCAATATAGTTTGCGTAGCTGTATCCTTCAATAGCTTCTTTGCAAACCTGCATAACATTGTGACATATTGATAGGAAATTTGCTTAGGTGAACTGAATCTGCTATGCTGGAGCTGCGGAGCAAGTACTTGCTACTGCTCAAACATATATGGACATGCTGCTACACAATTATAAAAACACAAACATGCTGCATCAATCAGGTATGACTTGCTGCTGTACAATTAGACATAAATACAATCCCCTTGAAGAAGATTTAGACATGTGAAGCTGGGGAGGTGGAGGGTTTCAGAGAAAACTCTTGTAGTCCTCTACAGTGAAACCGGAATACATGCAAACTGAGCAAATGTAAATGCTAGGCAATGGGAGAGTAAGCAATTTGATTGGTTAGCTGATTACACATCGAACAGCATATCGGCTCACACCATGTGAGCCTATTGGCTTGACATTTCACATGTGACAAGCTGATTGACTAACAGATAACAAGTTAAAAGATCCTATCAGCTTGTGGTATTCAGGGTTTTATGCCTTAGGTTATTCTTTTTCGGAGTCTATCTATCATCAGGCCAAGTTTGATGTGTAAATGTGTTCAATCAGGTCTAAATGTATTCATCTGTCTTACATCATTAAGTTGAGGAAGTTTTAAACAAGCCATCTTTCCAGCTTAGTTGCAAGAAATGGTCTTGAGTTTTGAAATTTACAGTATGTTTTCATAGTACAATTAACTGTTTTATCTGAAAAGATCAAAGAAAATTAGATTCCTTAAATTAAAATTATGTATAGGTATACTCAAATAAAATGCAGTTTATTACCAATCTAGATTCTGAGGCAAACAAACATGGATGTGGAATGGAAGAAAGACTTGAGGATAATTGAACTCTTCTGACATGTCTCTGTTTTCTACTTTTCTTTGTTTGTACTCTCTGTTATATTACTGCAGACTATCATTTGCAAAATATTGTCCATGTTTTTTTCTAGTGGCTTTGTATGCTTGGCTAAGCTCTTAGCAAAAGAGACATAGGACTTTTTTAATAAGATTTTAAAAATAATTATTTTTAATAATCCCTCATGAGAAATCTTCTTCATCTGAGCATGAGCATGTCTAGAGGGCAGTTAAAGAAGAGAAATAGAAGAGGTAACAGAAATAAAAAGACAAGGAGATCTAGACAGAAAGGAGTAGAGAGTGATGAGTGAAGGGGAAGAACGTGATGCGTGATTGAGTTTGTACATTCTGGGTCTATGAGAGGTGAGAGCAGCTCTATCAGGGGACAGGGAAAGGCATTCAGAGTGTAACATGTTTGTCACGGTGGCCGACATTGGCATCTGTCACGCAACCTCTGGCAGCACTTGCAATAACCCTCTCTGTTCCAGAGAGAAAAAGAAAAAAAAAAAGACTGAAAATGAGACCGGGTTAGTTGACGCAAAACATGTCCATGTACTTTTTTTTCTAGGTAAAAATGTATATGAATGTTTAAAGGAAAGTGTACTGTATATTTTAGATGCTGTGATTGGACACCGTTTCTTTTACTTTTCTCACTTTTTTAATCACCTTTTTGACCTTACAAGTTAATTTTAAATGGTTAGGATGTATGACTATGGATGGGACAATACTGTATATTGAAATTCGATATATCGCAAACCAAATAAAATTACAAACCCTAACGTGGCATAACTTGATACACCGAAATGTCTATACATGTGATCATAAATGACATGACCCGTCAAACATTATAATCTCACTATTGCTTGAATTTATCCCTACTGTGTTTTTTCTACACTGTTTACAGGGTGCTGTTACGTTCCTGTGTTGTCTGCCCTCAGTTTCACTATCACGTTGATTTCACGTTTCCTTGTTGTCCGCTCCGTGTTTTCCTTTTCACCCGTCACCAATCCCGCTCCATGTCACGTTTTCCCTGTTGTCCGCCCTGAGTCTCACTGTCCGTGTGTTAAACTACATTTCCCACAATTCCCGGCCTCCCCCACTGCCTGCACTCATCATTGTTTTCACCTGTGTCTCGTTCAGTCTCCACTTTGTCTGTGTATTTAAACCCTGTCTGTTTGTTCACGCTCTGTCGGTCGTTGTTTGGTAATGTTTCGTTTCTTGCATGTCGTCAAGCCTGGTCCGTGTTCCCTACCCAAGTTCAGAGTTTGTTGAGTTTGTTGAGTTTGTTGAGTTTGTTGAGTTTGTTGAGTTTGTTGAGTTTGTTGAGTTTGTTGAGTTTGTTGAGTTTGTTGAGTTTGTTGAGTTTGTTTCATCGTGTTTATTTCTGTCTCGTTGTGTATCAGTTTCCAGTTTTCCCCTCGTGGACTTTTCTTTGTGTTTACCTTTTGTTTCTTATTTGTTTATTCTTAATAAAATACCGCTTTTGGATCCGCACCTCTGTCTGTCCTGTCCTGCTTCCACACCCAGCATAACAGAACGACCGACCCACCAATGGATCCAGCGGTCCAGCAGGCTAACTACCGGCTGCTCAGCCTGAGGCAAGAAGGCCGACCTATAGAGGACCACGTCCGCGACTTCATGGAACTGGCGAGTGTCGCGGACTTCCCTGAATCCTCCCTTGTGGCCTTCTTCAGGGGTAATCTGGACGGTACGCTTAAGGAGCGGTTACCACCGGCGACGCGCGGTTGGACACTCCTGAAATTCGTGGAGGAGACCGTGCTGGTCTGTGGCTTGCCATTCACTGTGGGTGTGACTGAGGAGGACCCAACCTCTCCACCCACTGTGGTGACTCCCCAGTCATCCGTAGCGCCTCCTGTCATGCCTGCCCCACCTGCCAGCGAGCCAACCCCCATGCCTGTCGTTCCCCATGAGCCTGCACGGTCCACTTCGTCTGCCTGGAGGAGGAAGAGAAGACGGGCTTCCGCCTCCCGGCCCACGCCTGCCCCGGTCTGCGAGCTTGAGCCCACGCCTGCCCCGGTCTGCGAGCCTGCGCCCACGCCTTCCACGGTGAGCGAGCCAGCGCCCACGCCTTCCACGGTGAGCGAGCCAGCGCCCACGCACATCACCGTGAGCGAGCCTGAGTCCTCGTCAGCCACGGTCAGCGAACCCAAGCCAGCGCATTCCACGGTCACCCAGCCAGCGCCTGGAGCCTTGACCGTCCCTGAGCCAGCGCCTGTAGCCTCGACCGTCCCTGAGCCAGCGCCTGTAGCCTCGACCGTCCCTGAGCCAGCGCCTGTAGCCTCGACCGTCCCTGAGCCAGCGCCTGTAGCCTCGACCGTCCCTGAGCCAGCGCCTGTAGCCTCGACCGTCCCTGAGCCAGCGCCTGTAGCCTCGACCGTCCCTGAGCCAGCGCCTGTAGCCTCGACCGTCCAAGAGCCAGCGCCAGTGGTCGTGCCCGTCCTAGAGCCAGCGCCTCTCGAGCCTTCCAGGGCTCCTCCTCCCGAGTCTTCCAGGGCTCCGCCTCCCAAGTCTCTCAAGTCTCTCGAGTCTTCTAGGGCTCCTCCTCCCAAGCTTTCCAGAGCTCCGCCTTCGAGTTACCCGAGCTTTCCAGAGCTCCGCCTTCCCGAGTTACCCGAGCTTTCCAGAGCTCCGCCTTCCGAGCTTTCCAGAGCTCCGCCTTCCGAGCTTTCCAGAGCTCCGCCTTCCGAGCTTTCCAGAGCTCCGCCTTCCGAGCTTTCCAGAGCTCTGCCTTCGGAGTTACCCGAGCTTCCCAGAGCTCCGCCTTCCGAGCTTCCCAGAGCTCCGCCTTCCGGGCTTTCCAGAGCCCCGCCTTCCGAGCCTCCCGAGCTTTCCAGAGCTCCGCCTCCCGAGCTTTCCAGAGCTCCGCCTCCCGAGCCTTCCAGGGCTCCGCTTCTCCAGTCTCTTGAGCCTCCTAGGGCTCCGCCTCTCGAGCCTCCTAGGGCTCCGCCCCTCAAGCCTCTCGAGCCTTCCAGGGCTCCGCCTCTCAGCCTCTCGAGCCTTCCAGGGCTCCGCCTCTCCAGTCTCTCGAGCCTTCCAGGGCTCCGCCCCTCAAGCCTCTCGAGCCTTCCAGGGCTCCGCCCCTCAAGCCTCTCGAGCCTTCCAGGGCTCCGCCTCTCAAGCTTCCCGAGCTTTCCAGAGCTCCTCCTCTCGAGCTTTCCAGAGCTCCTCCTCTCAAGCCTCTTGGGCCACCCAGGGCTCCGCCCCTCAAGTCACTCGAGCCTTCCAGGGCTCCGCCACTCGAGCCTCCCAGAGCTCTGCCTCTCAAGCCTCTCGAGCTTCTCGAGCCTCCCAGGGCTCCGCCCCTCAAGTCACTCGAGCCTTCTAGGGCTCCGCCTCTCGAGGCTCTCGAGCCTTCCAGGGCTCCGCCCCACAAGCCTCTCCAGCCTTCCAGGGCTCCGCCTCTCAAGCCTCTGGGGCCTTCCAGGGCTCCGCCTCTCAAGCCTCTCGAGCCTTCCACGGCCCTTCTCCCCGAGCCTCCTATGGCTCCACCTCCCGAGCCTCCTGCGGCTCTGCTCCCAGAGACTCCAGAGCCTTCTGGGGCTCCGCCTCCGGAGCGTCCTGCGGCTCTTCTCCCCGAGCCTTCTACGGCTCTTCTCCCAGAAACTCCCGGGCCTACTACGGCTCCGTCTCCCGAGCCTCCTATGGCTCTGCTCCCAGAGACTCCAGAGCCTTCTAGGGCCACGCCTCTGAAACCTCCTACGGCACCACCTCCCTTGGCTCCACCTCCAGAGCCTTCCAGGCCTCCGCCTCTAAAGCCTCCTACGGCGCCACCTTCCTCGGCTCCACCTCCAGAGCCTTCCAGGCCTCCACCTCTCAGGTCACTCGAGCCTTCCAGGCCTCTGCCTTTAAAGCCTCCTATGGCACGACCTTCATCGGTTCCGCCTCCAGAGCCTCTCTCAGCTTCATCTCCAGAGCCCCTTGCAGCTCCCCTAGGGGCCACTCTTCCTCCCAGGCCCCCTGAACCAGCCCTAGCCCTGTGGCCACCCCCTAGGTCACCTAAACCTGTCCCTGTCCCGGAGCCACTCCCCAGGACCCCTGTGCCGGCCCTTGTTCTGCGACCATCTCCCAGACCTCCTAGACCTGCCCCTGTCCTGAGGCCGCCTTCCAGGCCTCCTGGACCTGTCCCTGTCCGATGGCCACCTCCCAGGCCCCCCAGACTTGTTCCTGTCTTGTGGCCGCCTCCTAGGCCTCCTGGACCTGTCCCTGTCCGATGGCCACCCCCCAGACCACCCAAACCTGTCCCTTTGTGCCCCCATGGACTGCCTAATTGCCCCTTGTGCCCCCGTGGACTGCCTAATTGCCCCTTGTGCCCCCGTGGACTGCCTAATTGCCCCTTGTGCCCCCGTGGTCTGTCTCCGTGTCCCTTGTGCCTTCTTGGTCTGTCTCTGTGCCCCTTGTGCTCCCTTTTCTCTGTCTGTGTTCCCCCGGGTCTACCCCCTCACTCCCTGGATCTTTTGTTTTTGTTCTTCTGTGTATGTTTTCTTTTGGCTTTAGGACCATCTGGACTCCGGTCCTTTTAGGGGGGGTTATGTTACGTTCCTGTGTTGTCTGCCCTCTGTTCTCTGTTTCACTATCACGTCGATTTCACGTTTCCTTGTTGTCCGCTCCGTGTTTTCCTTTTCACCTGTCACCGATCCCGCTCCATGTCACGTTTTCCCTGTTGTCCGCCCTGAGTCTCACTGTCCGTGTGTTAAACTACATTTCCCACAATTCCCGGCCTCCCCCACTGCCTGCACTCATCATTGTTTTCACCTGTGTCTCGTTGAGTCTCCACTTTGTCTGTGTATTTAAACCCTGTCTGTTTGTTCACTCTCTGTCGGTCGTTGTTTGGTAATGTTTCGTTTCTTGCATGTCGTCAAGCCTGGTCCGTGGTCCCTACCCGAGTTCAGAGTTTGTTGAGTTTGTTTCATCGTGTTTATTTCTGTCTCGTTGTGTATCAGTTTCCAGTTTTCCCCTCGTGGACTTTTCTTTGTGTTTACCTTTTGTTTCTTATTTGTTTATTCTTAATAAAATACCGCTTTTGGATCCGCACCTCTGTCTGTCCTGCTTCCACACCCAGCATAACAGGTTCACACAAGGTCCTTAAAGTGCTAGAATTTAACTTTTAAAAATGTAAGTACTGGAATACCTGGGAAATCACCTCGTTGTGATGAAAAGTGCTTGAGATTAAAGGGGATTGTTTCCTCCGTGTAATATGTGTCCATCAAAGATGAGACGCACTCCACTTTCATTGAATAATGTGTTTTAATATCCTTTCTGTTTTTACAGTCAGATAAAAAAGTAAAACAAAATGTTTTAATCTCATGCATCATGGATGCCCTAAAGAAACAGAGATTTTTGCTGATTTTATGCTGGAACACTGAGTGAGATTGAAATGCACATTGGAACTCTTAAAGTGACAGGACCTTTTAAGCATTGCTTATACAAATTAATGCAAACTCAGTGTTTTTACTTGTAAATTGTACATATTATTTCAAACAGTAATAGCTCATATAATTATCATATTTTATTAAATATAATATATCATTTTTTGTTTTTACTAAGTTAAATTAGGTGTGTCAAATGTATATTTAAAAGTATTTAAAAATATTCTTTGTAAAATTACACATGCTATAGAGTTGCTAAAAGTGAAATACATTAAAAGTATGCAATTCAGTGAATTGGAAATATTTACTCCACTGCCCCCTTAAGAATTGTGCAGAGAGAGTTCTAGAATTGACCAATCAAGAGACAGCGCACGTAGTCTGTAGTTGGGTCGAGAAGAGACGCAGAGAAAACAACAGATAAAATGTCAAGCAAAAAGTTAGATCTAAGATAAAAACAGACAACAAGTCTGAAGAAAAGGTTGTTATTTGACAGCTGTTGTCAATCGAAGGTGAGTTGATGGTTATTTTGTTTTGTATGAGTTCCCTTACAGCCCAGTACACTTGACATTGTGTAGCATTGCATATGGGGAGTGCCTTCTTACATAACCTAGTTAAAACCTCCCTACAATAATGCCAATATTCTTATATTGGCTATGGTGTTTGAGCCCTGACTGTTTTGGCGTGAAACTGTCCGCTATAAAAACAGGTGCACAGACACCATTTCCTCAGAACTTCTTCTTTCAAGATAGTGATCATTTCTTGCCTAGAAGACCTGTACCTTCGCCGTCGATATACACAAGTCAGCGGGCGGAATCTTCATGACAGCCAGAGGACTCTCCGCTCCCCTGCAGTGCTCCGGCGAACATCTCTCCACCTCGCCGCTTGAAGTTTCGCTGGTGAACGGGCATCAGCATCCTGATTCTCCACAAATATGCATTTCCCCCAATATGCCTGATTCACTCTGTCATATGCAAAGTCCGAGAGGACAAGGAAATGGTTCTATTAGTTGAGCCGAAATGGTGCAACCAGCCATGGTTTCCGGATATGATGGAGTTGCTGTACAGCTCACCATGGGAAATACTACTGAGGAGGGATCTCTTCTCTCAGGCGCAAGGAACAATCTGGCATCCCCAGCCCCAGCTATGGAACCTGCATGTGTGGCCCCAAAATGGTGTGCACTACATGTGCCAGAATTGATGCGTTCAGTCATGAACACCATTTTACAGGCCAGAGCACCATCCACGAGACGCCTCTATGCACTAATATGGAAGGTGTTTGTTGATTGGTGCTTCTTACATGGCAAGCAACCAGTAAACTGACCCATACATAAAATTGTAATATTTCTTCAAGAGCGATTAGACTCAGGACTCAACCCTTCAACGCTAAAAGTGAATAAGGCTATAACTATATCTGCGTATCATGCACATGAAGCTGCCAGCTCTATAGTCAAGCATGATTTAATAAAAAAGTTCCTTAAGGGAGCAAGGAGGTTAAACCCACCTCGGCCAGCTACAGTCCTGACCTGGGACTTAACTTTAGTCCTAAAAGCCTGTGCAGGGCCCCCCTTCGAACCATTGAACTCTGTTGATTTGCACATGGTCTTGCTTTTTAAACAGCATTGAAGGAGTTCCCATTTATATGCTGTGCACTTAGTGGCTTCTTTTCTTAATTATTCGGTCCAAGTCATCAATAAATTTTTTTTTTTTTTAATTAAATGTTAGTTTTGTAATTAAAAATATTAATATGGTGGCACAATTATATTTTACACATTCTACAAAACTAATTTCAAACTTTTCAGCATATGCCTTCAGATCAAAATGTTTTTAAGATCATGAGAACCATTTCAAGCAAGTGACCCCAAACTTTTGAATGGTAGTGTATTGTAAAGAAGTCAATGGAAAGGAGGAGGTGAGAACCGGCTTTTCAATATAAATAATAGCTTAATATAAAACTTAAACAGAAGACACAAATACACATGACGGACATGTCCGTAAACTATCTCTCTCTCCCGCACAACCCTCCGCAGTCGGCCTTTATCTCTCTCGGAGGCTTGATTAGCTTGATAAGGGACCGGATGTGTATAATCATGACCCGACCCGCCCTCCGCCCTGCCACATTTCTCCCTCGTTCTCTCAGGCAAGGGAGCCCCCGGCATGAGGTACACCCCCCCTTTCCCTGGGGAGGTGCGTGCCTTTTGCCCTGACAAGGGGAGGGAAACAGAAATAATAAAATAGGGGGGCTTCCTGTAACAGTGTAGAACCCCCCCAAAAAAAAACACTGTAAAATTTCAATGAGATGGAAAAGGCCAACGCAGAGCAGCAGTGAGACAGAGAGAGGAGAGAGAGATTCGCCAGTTCTCCGATACGCCGTAGCTTGTTCCTTGGCCACTACTCCAGGCGCTGGTGGACGGAACGCCCCGCTGCGTTCTTTGATAACAGAAGGGGTCTCCCCCACCCCTGGCAGTGGTTCTCCTGCTCCAGGCGGACGGCAGCGAGCCCCTCCCCGCTTGCGGTCGACGTTCTCAGATCCCGCCACGTTTCAGCGGTTGGTAGGTGACTGCACTGCCCCTGGCAGCGGCCCTGACCACTCCAGGCGGTTGTTTAGGAGCCCATTCTTGCCTCGCGGTCCCTTCCAGGCTGCTCCGTTGGGATGGACGGTAGTGGCGAGAACTCTACTACGGCGTATCCCTCCTTCTTCCCGGGTTTCGACACCAGTGTAAAGAAGTCAATGGGAAGGAGGAGGCAAGAACCGGCTTTTCAGTATAAATAATAGTTTAATATAAAACTTAAACAGAAGACACAAACACACATGACGGACATGTCCGTAAACTATCTCCGTGCTATCTCCCGCACAATCCTCCGCAGTCAGCCTTTATCCATCTCGGATGCTTGATCTAGTCAAGTGTACTGAGTCATAAGGGAACGTCTCAGTTACGTACGCAAACCCAGAGACAAAGGGAACAACACATTGCGAACACTAGCCACACTTCAAGACTCAGAGTTCTTGAGGCACAAGCGAAGAGCTCCTTGTTCTCAGTCAAAAATTCGGAGGAAATTGTGTCTGTGCACCTGTTTATATAGCAGACATTTTTGCGCCGAAACAGGCATGGCTCAAAAACAATAGCCAATATTAGAATATTGGCATTATTGTAGAGAGTTTTCAACTAGGTTGTGTAAGAAGGCACTCCCCATATACATTGCTACGCAATGTCTCATTCCATTCATCTCAGGGAACTAAGGTTACGTACGTAACTGAGAATTGATTGTGTGTTGTTAAGTTGTGGTGTTGTAACCTAGTGTACTACCATTGCTCTTGATAAAAGATGTGAGCCACCCACGAGGCGATATTTGATGAGGATTCTTTGAACTGTTTCTTTTCTTGGAAAGAAGAACTACTGCATTCATCGAGAGGTTGAAAGGAGGAATTGCTCCTCAACTTTCACCAGTGTTTTCCCTAAATCAAAGGCAATCCATGAGTTCACACAGTTAATTTTTTCATACAACCAATGGAAGGACTGAACTGTTAAATCTAAAAGGGTTTCATATTTCATCTGGACTGGAAAAAAGAAGGAAGAAACAAAACAAGAAACTAAAAGCCATGTGAATTGTATAATGTCTTTGCTTTGAAACTATAATTGATTGTTGAAGAGATATTCTGATAGAAAAGGTTGGAAAGTTGATTTATTAAATGTTTAATTTGATTTACAATTTAGATTTTTAAGCTGCTTTAATTTACCTTTGTGTTGAAAAAATGTCACGGTTACTGTTGTAACCTCCATTCCCTGAGGGAGGGAACAAGACGTTGTGTCGAATGAAGTGACACAAGGGGTCTTCCTTGGGAGCCTCGCACACCTCTGAACTTGAGAATGGCCAATGAGAAATTGACAGACAGAATTTGCATTTCCCTCCCCCTGAAATACGGGTATAAAGGGAAATGGGGATGTGTCTGTCAGTCAGGTTTTTGCACAGAGGGGCCGAGAATAAGGTACAGCCGTTTACAGTGGTAGGTCTAGTGTCGTGGCAGAAGGGACAAAACGTCTCGTTCCCTCCCTAAGGTTCAACCGTGACGTTCCCCTTCTGTCATTCACTCGACGTTGTGCCGAATGAAGTGACACTAGGTGCTAAAAGAGTATTTTCTTCTTCACAAAGAGTCCTGGTACCTTTCTTCCCAGAGTTGAATGATGAGCTCACATGATCGGCACCTTTTACTTACCGGACCTGGTTTGCGGGCTCCTCCGCTCTCACTACCCTCGACGGTGGTGCGGCCAAGGGTTATTCGGCGATTCCCCAGGTGGACCAGGTTGTTGCAGTGGCAGCCTCTCAAGCAGGCGATGTCCACCCTGGTGGTCCAGGAGCGCCACCTTTGGCTCAACCTGGTTGAGTCAAGGAGGCTGACAAGGTACAATTCCTTGATGCTCTCATCTCCCAGGTTGGCCTATTCTGTGACAACATAGAGGATTTCGCCCAGCAATTCTCTGCGGTCAAAAAGCAGACAGAGGCCATTTAACACATCCTGCCCCAGCTTGACTCAATTTCCTGTACTCCGTCTGCTAATAGCCAAGGGCATCCCCCTGCGGCAGCCAGACCGGCTCCGCCACAGCCACCCCAGTAGGCGTGGAGACTCCTGCAGGAAGCAGACGCCACCCATCTCAAGGCCGGCCACCTAGAACCCAAGATGGCTTCAAAGCACCCCTGAGATGGGTGACCCAGGGAGCCAGGAAATTGCTGTGCAGGAGCTGGTAAGCAGACCACTCCAATCCGGTGGAGGGCTGGGTGAAAAATCCTCATTTACACCCAAGGGGCTGCGGTACCCACATTTTCAAAAAAGAGTGGATTCCTCACTTTCTGGGTCACACATTTGTTATCACGACCGCCGGGCACCCCCTATGCCCTGCTGTGGCACAATCACACCCACGACAGGACGGCCATGTCAGGCCAACAGGATGAATTCCCTCCTCTACCATCCCAGACCACTCCTACAGTGGCTATATGGAGGGAGGTAAGAGCTTTGATGTCCCTGGACTCAGCACGGCCACTGGTGGAGCCTAGCATGGCGACCTCACGCTCCTTGCGACAGCCCCTACCTGGCGAATTCCCCTGAGGAAAGACCTTTTTTTATCAGGGATGGGGAACCATCTGGCACCCGCGACCAGACCTCTGGAACCTCCATGTCTGGCCCTTGGACGGGATGTGGAAGGCCTAAGTGGCCTACCACCTGCAGTAGTAGACACAATCACTCAGGCTAGGGCTCCCTCTATGAGGCACCTGTATGCCTTGAACTGGAGTCTGTTCGCTATGTTCTTCCCGATGCGAAGATCCCCAGAGATGCGCAGACAGATCAGTGCTTTCCTTCCTGCAGGAGAGGCCGGAGGGGTGCTGTCTCCCTCCACCTTGAAGGTGTATGTAGCTGCTAATATAAGTATTTAGGGAAGCATGTCTTGATCATAAGGTTCCTGAGAGGTGCTAGCAAGTTGAATCCCCACAGTTTGCACCTCATCCCCTCATGGAACCTCTCTGTGGTCCTTCGGGGCATACGGGGAGCTCCATTTGAGCACTCACTTCCATCAAGAGGATAGGGGATTTGCAGACGTTCTGTCAGCGAAACATGCCTGGAGTTCAGTCCGGGCTACTCTCACCTGATCCTGAGACCCCGACCAGGCTATGTGCCCAATGGATCAGGTGGTGAACCTGCAAGAACTGCCCCAGGAAGAAGCAGACCCAGCATTGGCATTGCTGTGTCCAGTGCATTCTTTACACATCTATTTGGATCACACGCAGCGCTTTAGAAGCTCCGAGCAGCTCTTTGTCTGCTTTGGTGGACAGCGGAAAGGGAGCGCTGTCTCCAAATAGAGGATCGCCGACTGGGTCATTGATGCATTCGCTATGGCATATCATGCCCAGGATGTGCCACCCCCTTGGGGCTACTAGCCCACTCTTCTAGGAGTGTAGCGGCCTCCTGGGCCCGGACCAATGGCACCTCTTTAGCAGACATCTGCTACGTTGCAAGGTTTTACAACCTCCGGGTTCAGCACGTAAATTCCGGGACAGCTGGCCAGATGTACCACTTGCACATAGAGCCTTTCCCCTCCCTGAGGTGAAGATGTGCGCTTTTACTCAAAATCATGTTCACAAAGTTGTGGACCCTGGATGACCTTCCCCCTTAGCCCTGTGGCAGGCGAGTTTTCGTAGAAACTTGCTGCCAGCCCGGTATGTGTGCTAACTAGGCCCTGTAATGGGGTAGGTGTACCACATGCGCTGATTGCCCATAGGTAACCCCGTGTGATGTGTCTTCCGCAAAATGTTTTCCCTGTTGGTAAACCACGTATTCCTTCCCCCTTGGGTAGGACCTACCACGGGACTTTTCACATGAGATACTTCCAACAAGACTCGTTAAGACCATATGACATATTTCCACTATGATACCCCCCCCCCCCCACCTTTGGGCGAAGTGTGGTCTCCATGGTGTCCTCCCCTTCTGAGGGACTCCCCTGACGACGGACCACTATATGGCACCCAGCTGAACAATTTCATTCTTTTTGGGGAGAAAAAAGGAGAAGAGGCCACGGCTGAGTCAGCTGCTCCTTATTTTTGAGCAGTCGACCTGTCCCAGAGGTGTAGGGGACCGTGTAAAACCTGTAAGAGCATTGGGGGAGGTTACATTTTGGCCGGGAGCACTGGCTGCAAGGCATGCAAAGATCTGCCCATTTCGTACCACCAGTCCATTTAACACAGTTAAGTTAGTTGTGGCATTTTGTACGGGGACCCATAGTGTCACTCCATCGACACAACGTCAAGTGAGTGACAGACAGGGAACGTCCTGGTTACTTTTGTAACCTCAATTCCTTGATGGAGGGAATGAGATGTTGTGTCCCTCCTGCCACAACACTGAACTACCCGCTGAAATGGCCGGGACCTTGACTCGGCTCCTCAGAACATAACCTGAATGAGTGGTTGCACGCCAGCTCCTTTTATACCTGTATGTCCGGGGGAGTGGCATGCAAATTCCACTGGCCAATTCCCATTGCCCTTTTCTCAAAGATCAGAGGTCACTACAGCGACACAACGTCTTGTTCCCTCCATCAGGGAATGGAGGTTACGAGGACAAATATTTAGTAATGCATAAATTGTGACTTAGTGCCCATTTAAGCCACAACAAGTCTAAGTTGTAACATACTTATAGCTGGTGTAACTGGCCAAAGAAGACTTGAGAGGTGAAATAATCATTTCTGTTTCCTCTGTGAGCAATGCATAGCGTATGACTGTCACGTGACAAAAGAACGAACGATTCGGACCAAAAGAGTTGAAAGGTGAACTAATAATTTCTGTTTCCTGTACAGCGCCTATGCGGTTTTCACGTAACAAACAAACGGAGTTTGCGCAATACACATGCGTGGTCAACACAAAATGAACAAATCACTCCCTGAGACAACTCATTCTTCTCAGTCACATTAAATATTCATTAAAAATCAACGAATCGTTCATGAGTGACCCATCACAAGGAACAGTTGTAAAATGATGACGATCCCTTTGTGCAGGTATTCGCCACTTAAGAGGAGGTTGGACAATAATTTACACATTAATAATGATATTGAGAACATTTAATAGTCATTTATATAAAATTAAAAACATAGTATGAAGTTAAAGTATTTTCTGTGGCAAAATTGCCCAAATGTTGGTCGGGACATTTCGAAACCTTCTGAAAGTAGGTAGGGACATGTTGCATCCATGGTACCAGTAGAATTTTATTACAGTAAAATCTGGCTCACTGTAGTATATCCTATGCTTAAATATATTGTATGTAGATTATATGCAACGCCCTCATGTAATTTCCTTAGTAAGGAAAAATCACTTTTTAAGTGCTATACTTAAAGGAAAATCTTAAGGTGTTTTCTACAGTTCTACTTACCTTATACGTACCTGAAGCTGTACTCTTTTAGTGATGAGGGTGGCTGTAACACTTATGTGTGCGAAATTATCTTTTGGATTTAGAGGCAATATCTGAACTCTGAAAATCAATTTAGGGGCAAAAAAAGTAATAAATAAATAAACCCCTTCTATTGCTTTATTTCATTTGGTAAAAAAAGGCAAAGCCTCAGAATTTAAAATTAATTAAAAAAAATATGAGAGATAAGTATATCTGCGTAATTTATGATAAAAGTAGCTTAATCCCCTTGTTTTCAAATTTTTCCACTTTATGTATTAAATGTTTGCCACTTTTAAATTCTGAATAGGACAGAAGAATACATTTATAGCCTAATTCATGGCTGTGAGAGGGGGAGGAGTGCTGCTGTCAGGAGGGAGACATGGAGCGCTGGTCAGTATATCAGGGAGTTTTAATTAACAGCTCAGTGATGAGGACTGAAACAGCCTTCATGCGTTTACCACTCTACAGGACTGGACCAGCCCAAACTCATCACAGCGGTGGTCGATTGGTTTGCCAAGTATTTAAATGTTTGGAATGTACCATTATAAACCTCAATGTATTAGTGGTCATTAGAGGTGAGTGCTTGTCCTTCTCTAGTTTTTTTGAGAATTAATATACTACTGTATACACAGTGGCCCCAAAAATTACTTGTATTCCACACTTAAAAATGCCAAGTGGAATCTGTAAGCAAATTATTCTAGACATTTTTTAAGCTATTTTTGCAATCACTTAAGTTTAAATTGTGTTTGTTTCCATTTACATAACCGCATAAAATGATAATTTATTTAAACATCAGACATTTTAAATATGAACTAAATCTTAAAGTGAATCTAAATCTTCCTTTTAATATTCCCAATTCGTACTGTCATACAGAATTTGGTGTCCAGTCATCCTAAATGGTTTCAAAAGTAAATAATGCCACCTCCCTTGACAGCTTCTCTCTCTCTTTCCGATGAACGGCTCCACTGAGCCATCTATAAAAGACTGGCACTGAAATCAGCAGGATTTGCATACAGTAATTATTCTGCAAATCAGGCTACCTTTATTACTACCACAGAAATCTACTGTCAGCAGACACACATACATCATTGCGCGAGGGACATATGTGTATATCTACATTACTGCATGGGCCAGGAGTGAAGGCCAGCATGCATAAAGAGAGAAACTACAACTGCTCGTTTATTTATTGGGATATTTGTAGTACTACAAGACTTACAGCATTTTAAAATGATTTTTAAATAGATGGTTATTGGATATTTGTCATTAGAAGTCATTTTATTATCCATTATTTATGAACTGTTAGTTATTCAACAATAAGTTATGAGAGGCTATGCTATATTATAAATATAGTAGTATGTGAATATATGTTTGGTTAATGGACGTAGTCACTGGACTCTTGACCAATCAAATTAGAAGATCTAACTGATGTTGTATAGTGCACATTATAATACGACTGGAAAGTTGTATTGAGTAATCACTTTCCAGAACCAGATCTATACATTTTATAAAATACCTTATGTAATTTAATAATTATATTTTATATACTATACACATGAAGTCAAACGCTCAATTGTGCATTTCTGTGCATTTTTCATCATGCATGCATTATATACATGTACACCAACACACAAAAGGATGTAGTATCCAGTTATTGCCACTAATAATGTTTGCTGTGTGTGCCCTAGAGATGGTCTGATCATTTACTGACAACATCATTATCCAGAGCTTATTGATCCTGTCATACTGCTGGGAACAATTGCACATACACACAGAGTCACTGCCTTGCTTTAATTAATAAATAAAGCGACACTGTTCATTTCAGAAATTGTCAGTAAACATGTTGCTCATGATATTATTATCATCATTGAGCAAAATCATTACAGACAGTCGAAGGGAGAGGACACAATATCAAATATTGTGCATGACTTTCATGGTTATTGTGAAATCTGACAATATTAGCAAAAGTCCATTAATCCGCATGGTCCATAAATATGCGACTGTCATCGTTTTTTTTGGTGACTCTGCATTAAGCTTTCTCTGGGGTAAAATCATTTGCCAGGAACTGTATTTTGGGTAAAACATGTTGGAGCAATTCATCGATTTTTGTGTGACTGTGTTGAAGTTTGTAATTTCTGGTTTTCTTAAACACTTTCCCGTCTTCCATTTGTTGGATAAACAGATTGTCCCACCCGAAACTCTCGCCATTGTTTGAGCTGATGTTGCAATGTTGGGCTGGTCGGGATGCTCTAACAAGCAGAAAAGTGTTTTTATATTACCTCTGAGCCATAGTGTCATGGCTCTGGTGAGTTTGTCAGTTTATTTATGTGTCTTTTGTATTTTCTCTCCCTCATGTTTTGTAGGCAAAGCCGACATGCATGATCAGTGTTTCCATGTCAATAATTAACGTGCCAGCAACACCTGGTTCTCTTCTAAATCACTCCTTACTTAAACCCTTCGTGTTCTCAGTATCTTTGCTAGATTATTGTTTCATGTTAAGTAATTTACCTCACTCTCTCTGCCTAGTTGGTCCTGTCTCATTTATCTGTTTGGTTGCCCATCTCTGCCCACATGTCGGGAGTGTGGTAACCCTCCAGCTTGCTGTACGCTTATTCTATGCACTCTTGAAACTCTATGGTCCATGTAGTTGCACAGGGCTTGATGTGTTGAGGCCTGCCACCCTGTAACCTCATGGTCAGCACGACCATGCAGCAGAGGGTCAGGGAAAAGATCCAGGGGAAAAGAGAGTGAGAGAGAGGCAGGATGTGTCTCTTAAATTCTGCTGGAGGTCCCTCCTCTCGAGTCTGACTTGACCAATGAGAAAGGTGCAATTTCCAAGTGGGAAATGTTTCTCTGTTTGGAAGCTAACTCATTTGCATGATTGTGGTTAGGTTAAGCCCCTTTATGCTCTGATTAATATGCAAGCATACAATGCATGCTGTCAGAATGATATATATATATACCATTTTGCAGGATGTCACGCAAGGATTCATTTGGTAGGAAACATGATACTAAATAAATTTACATTAGCTGGTAGTCCTGTCATAAGTAATGCATAAAACAGTACAAATATACATATACAGTACAAAAAACACTTTACAAGACAGTAATGATCCTAAACACAATGTCCTGGGGATATACATGTGAAATTATAGACAGTTTGTCTATAATTTAATGAAGAAGGTCTGTTGTTCTGGGCTTTGTGTCCATTTCCTGTGGGGGACAGGAGTGAACCACGCTTTCTGCATTCCTTTGCTGATAACGATCAGTGGGGGAGCAGACATAAATGGAGCCTGCGTGGGCCTCTGCATGCTACAGTCTTGAGACATCTGTTGGCTTATTCATTAAATAATGAATAAACTTGTGTCTGATTGGTCCAGATGTTACAAGGTATATCAATGATTCTCTGCAACCGGTCTCATCCGCCCTTCCTCTTCACCGGCAGGGGCGGGGTTCTTCATCGTGGTGAAGGATGGTTCTGTAAGATACTGTATAGATTATCGGGGGCTGAATGGCATCCTTTGCCGGTCATGTCCACAGCTTCCCAACTCTTGCAGGGAGCATCATTCTTTACAATGTTGGACCTATGCAATGGTTATCACCTTGTCCGAATTAGGAAGGGAATGATTGGAATACAACTTTTAACACTTATAGGGGGAACTTTGAATATTTACTTATGCCTTTCGGATTGGTCAAGGCCGACACTGTATTCCAGGGGCTCTTAAGTGACATGCTTAGAGACATAGTAGATAATTTTGTGTTTGTTTATATCTATGATTTTCTTTTCTTCTCCCAGAATATCCAGGACCGTGTTCAGCATGTCAGACAGGTGCTTCAATGACTGCTAGAGAATCGTCTTTTCGTCAAGGCAGAAAAGTGTGCTTTTCATGCACAGTCGGTTCCATTCCTGGGGTTCATTTTTTTGTCCGAGGGAGTGCGCATGAACCCTGCTAAGATCAGAGCCATCTCTGATATGCTGGGTTCCTCCAACCAAGGTCGAGATCCTGGTCACATATAGCCATGGGTTTTGTAACTAGTCCCCCCACCCATGGCAACACAGTCATTTTGACTGTAGTGGACCGATTCTCAAAGGAAGCTAATTTTATTCCCCTCTCCAAATTACCCACAGCGAGGGAGACAGTGGTAGCAGTCATTAACCACATCTTCCACATTCATGGCTCAATGTTGTTTCTGACAGAGGTCCCCAATTTGTGTCACGTTTTTGGGCTGAATTCTGTCGACAGCTGGGGGCTTCTGTGAGTTTGTCCTCTGGGTTCCACCAACAAACAAATGGGCAACTGGAGCGGGCGAATCAGGAACTGGAAAAGACTGTATGGCCTCCCGTAACCTGTCTTCTTGGAGCTATTATTTAGTTTATGTCGAGTAGGCGCACAACTCCTGATGTTGGGTCCTGGCTTGGGACATCCTTGACCATGCCCTCATAGATCAGTTTCACCTCCAGCAAGATCATTCTGCTGGGGAGGCTTTGTGTTCTCAGTGTCTTTGCTAGATTATTGTTTGAAGTGAAGTAGCTTACCTCACTCTCTCTGCCCATTTGATCCTGTCTCATGTTTCTGTCTGTGTCGTGAGTGTGGTAACCTTCCAGATTGCGGTGTGCTTTTCTCTGCATTCACTAATCTTCATGCGGAGAATTCCTAATCTCTGCCTTCTTGTTGGGAATGTGATTACCTTCAAATCTGCTGGCTGTTATTCTCTGTACCTCATAACACTTCCACGGAGGCTGCTGACTTTCACAATGCACACACTCGTCTACGAAAACACTCTTCACAGATCTGCCTATTGTGCAATTTTGGCACACACTCATTCACAAGATTCCTTCCCTCAACTGCAGCCGGTGCTGGGATTTCCAGTCTTCACCAGCACATTTAACATTATAATTTATTTTAAATAAATCCATTGAACTGTTCCTCTGCATTTGGGTCCCTTTTCCTCACTCTTGTTCTCTGACACATTTTAATAGCCTTCATATCACTGAAGCTACTTTGATTACTCATAACTTAAAGTAGTTAAACTACAGCCAGGCTACTCTATTAATAATGTAGTTAGCTACACTTCCAGCTACTAACCAAAAATAGCAAACTTCATAGATTTGTTTTTATTTTTTATGTATAAAAATCTGATGATATTACTTAATTCTGCTATAAAAAGTTCTGTGGCATTTCAATACAAAAACTAACCATGGTTACTCTACAGTAATCATTGTTTAACCATGATACGCAGACCATTTCAAGGAATGTTCGTTAGTGACGTCAAGTGACATCACTGTTCTGATGTCACTTGTATGCTCTACAGTCAACATTTCCTGCATGTCAAAACAGAGACTATTTAGCAGAGACAGGCCACTTCTATTAAAAACAATAGAAGAAATTGGAATGGCCAATTGTCTTTGGAAATAATACAGCCTCATCACCGCTGCCTTTAAACACCGAGCATCCTCTCCTCGAAAACCAGTCTCCACCTGCTGGCATCTTCACAGGTCCAGCAACGGAGGGTCCAGTGTGAGTTAAATGCATCACTTGACCCGCACCCCAGAAGCCCAATGCAAGTTAGATGTGACGCCGGGGATTGAGTTCACGTCATGGCCGCTCGAGTGAAGCCGGTGTCCCACGCACATCGGTCAAACACAATTTGACTGCTTATTTGAAATAAATTATTTTATTGCAATCTTGACCAACCATATTGGAAATTTCGGTCTTTGCCCATTCAAGTAGATAGGAGCTGCACTGTCGTTTGTTTACATAGAAAATGTGTGACCACCGATTAGACTGACTTACCTTGAAAAAGAGACTTTGTTGTTTCTTTTTGTTTATATTTTTGAAGTGGTCTATAGTAAAAACCATAGCAACCACAAAATTAACCATGTTTACTACTGCATTGCTATTTAACCATGATTAGACAAGAGACAAATAGGGTGACAACATTAAATTAAACATAAATTTATACTTGATATAAAAAACAGAAAACACTCTATTTATAAACTGAAATTAAATATTGTGATAAACCACAACAATTAACTAAATATTTTGCTTAAAAAAAGGCAAAGTCACTTTAAGGCTGTGTCAGGTCTAAGTGAATTAATGAACTAATTATGTGAACTATTTTATTTACTTAAGCCTGTTTGAAAGAAGTGACTCACTATCATGAATCGAGTTCCCAATGCTATATTGTAATGAACTGGACATGGAGGCGGTGTTAGGATCCATGTGCAGGAAGTTTCTTAAAAGAGACACAAGCAAACAATCCAAAACAGCAGGCAGATAGACATAGTCGTAAAGCAGGCAGATAAATCCAATAAACCAAATACAAAGTAAAACCAGGCAAACAAAACGGATAAATCCCCCCCAAAAAATGGATAGTCCAAAAAGTAGTAAATCCAGAAAAACATGCAATGGTCATAACATGAATCAAGAAACAATGGTAATGGCAATGGCAATGGCAAACCGCTCGGAAAGGCAGGGTAAACTGGCAATACGTCGCAATGAACAATGGAACTGCATGGCTAAATGTATATGTGGTAAACAGGAAATGAGCAGTGAAGAAATGGGTGAAGATCAGTATTCGGTAGAGGGCTCCCTCTGGTGGTTTGTAGGATGGGTAACAACCTCAGACGTTACATATATGAGAAAATTGCTTATTTTAACCGGTTAATTTACATGAACTGTCCACAAGAACCAATTTTGCATTGATGTTGCCCGTATGAAAGTTGCACTCACAGGATTCCAACAGTCCTATTATTAATGTACACAGGAAAGCTTTACTAACATTCATTTACTGTCTCAATCTTACACATAGACCCTCTCAATTTTTCATTCTCTCATGCTACACCCTGTACACCCTCATTCCATCAAATCTGCTATAAATCTCTCCTATCTGTCCCCTGTCTTTTGTATCTGTCCTCTAGTTCATTTGCACTCTCTCTATCTGCTTTGCTCATTCTCACTATACTCTTTCCTGGCACCTCTGTTTGTTCTTGGATCCCTCTCTTTTTCTACACTAAATGGGAGAGAGGAAAGCTCATGGCCTATATAGAAATCCCAGTGGGAGTGTATGAATCGCAGATCCTCTCTGAGTAGCTGTTTTGTCATGTTTTATACCATTCAACTAATAAAAGGCAACTCCATTTACTAAAGACTCAGAGTCTCATAAGAGCTTTGTTCTAAATGTACTGCAAACACAGTTGTTTGCTTTCAGAACATGTTCTTTTTTCCCCTGATTTCCCCTTCTTTGCACAATTTGCAATCATGCTTTCTTTCTCTGTTTCGCTCTCTTGATTCTCTCTCTCTCTCTCTCTATAAAGTGCAGTACTGAGATAAAGTGTAATTGAAGAGTACTGAGCTACCATTCTGCCAGATGAGGAGATCTGGCTCTGGAGAAAGAGATCTTTTGAAACACGCTCTTTCTTTCAGTGGAATTATCTTGTCCTTTTGTATGTACAACTGTTGTGAGAGTATTCCGTTGCTTTCTGATTGGCTGGTCTTCAGTCCTCCAGGGCATGGTCAATATTTGCTCTCTAAAATCAGCTACGATGTTGTATGCTCTACAGTCAGCAATCGTATGACAGGTCTGATTATTTGTGAAGCGGCAAACCAAAGTGAAACCTTTCAGAAAGAAGTTAACAATATGAGGAATACAATTTTCCCCTGGGAAGGGCAGAATAGTGTCTGTTTATTACTTGTCTTTCATAGCTAAGAAAATGTAATAGTGTGCTCAGTTAAGTTATGTTTCCTTTAAATATTAAATTTGTTCTCCAATATTTAGATTAGTGGTCAGTCAGTATGGGTTTTTTGTTTGGTTGATTGTTAAACTTTTGCATTTGGTTGACCCCATTATTAAAAATGTGATTACATCATTAGCATAGCCTCAGATTTGTCGTCAAATAATTTATGGATAAATAACTGAGTTCTTGTTGAAATCACTTACTTTTGACAGTAGACTTTGGTGTCTTGTTGAACCTGAGTTCGAACTGTGAAATTGTAGAGATCTCTTCTGAAAATCTAGAGACATATTTGAGAATATTAAAGGGGTATGGACCTACAGAGCTGAGATACTTTATTTGTGTTCTGCTGAAGAATGAAAGTTATACACATCTGGGTTGACATGAGGGTGAGAAAATGATGAGAGAATTTTCCTTTTTTGGTGAACTTTCCCAGTAAACCCTTTTGTTAAAGAGAAACATTTGGGAAACAAGATTTATTCTCCATAGCATCTCATTGCTGTCTAGGAGAAACAAATGGGATATCAAAGAGGTTTCCTTTTTATTACCAATGGTTTTCTACAGGTTCCTCTGTTTTTTTAACCTGGTCACACAGACGGAATGTGTATGATTGCATGTGGATCAGTTCTGTCTAAGTGGTTCAGCATTGCATTAGTTTAACTAATTGCCTTGTTCTCCTTAATATTCAAGGGCTTTTTTTAAGGACACCAAAAGCTAGACAGAAAGAGAGAGACATGCAGAGCAAGAAGAGAGAGCAAGTTTAGATGCAAAGCAATCAATACATAAGTCAAAAGCAGCTTTGATTGATTTTCTTGTACTAAAATGTGAGAGAAAGAAAACAAAAACAAGGTAAAAATCTCAGAACATCAAATGCCCTTCTAGTCATTTTAACAAGACACAGGTTTTGCAGAAGACAAAAACCTCACAAGACTCTTATAATGTGTCTCATCAATTTGTCTTCCACACGTGACCACGTTTCCACACGAAACAGGTGTACAATAAAGTCCACGTGTCTCAGTTCGGGTGACCCTGAGTCTCTCCTGTCTCAGTTGGCGTTTTAAAGAGAGCTTGGAGGGCTTTATTGCTAAGTGGGCCTCGGCACACTAAAGTGGCAGGTGACTGTGTTTAACAGGACCATTAAGAACAGACTGACCGATCGATACTTAGAGGGGGAACTGGAGAGAAAGGAGATGTGTAGTTAGTCCATGACTATCCTGAGGTCTCAGCAAATCTTACACACAACAATCCCACTCTCATACTGTTATTCTTTAATATACCCGACTCTCCTACAATTAAACCGAGCACTCCAAGGGCATAATGCCCACTGACCGTAAACCATAAATCCGAACATGTCCGGAGCACTCAACCGATGACCAACCATTTTTGTTTTTAGTTTCCTCTTGTGTGGTTTGCAATCATACATACGTTTTATCACCTGATAAACACAGATGATTTATCTGAGATTTGGGAATTGTGTGGCTTAATAGTTAAACAATCTGGGTTGAGTTGGAACCATGGCCTACCAAGATAGCAAATAAGTATTGAAAGAGTGTTTAGTCAACGTTGAATTTTTTTTTGATGCACGCGCTGAGTGCCAGATGGCGCTATAGGAAGTGCGATCAAGCTTGAAATCATGATCACCAAGGAGACTGCTATTAAGATGAACAGTGAAAAATGAATTACATTTTGGTCTGATCTCACCCAAAACCAACTGAATCACTTCAGAAGACATTGATTTAACCACTTAAATTTGATGGATTATGTTTATGCTGACTTGATCTGCTTTTTGGGATGGCATGAGGGTGAGAAAATGATGATTTGATTTTTGGGAAAACTAATCTTTTATTGTCATTGAATCAGTGTTACAATCTGATGTTGGTTCTACATCACTTTTGCACTCTCAATACATTTTATAATATTAATATTGAAAAAATCAATGTTAAGTCATTGAAGCAACATTAGAATCTGATGTTGATTCCAGACCAAAAAAACAAGGAAAATATAATTTTATCAATGTTACAATCTGATGTTGATTGTACATAACATTTGTTAAACAATATTTAAATTTCAAACAAAATTTCTGTTTAAGTCATTGAATCAACATTGCAATCTACATAACTTTTGAACCCCCAATAAATGTTATAATACTAATATCGAAAAATCAACAACATTTCACCAGAAAAATCAAGGAAACTTTAATTGAATCAATGTTACAACTATGGATGCACTGATACCACTTTTTCTCTTCAGATCCGATTCCCATATCTGAAATCTCTGTATCTGCCAATACCGATCCTGATCTGATACTAGTGTTGTTTTTTGTATAATCAGTTTATAATAGGGAGTGGTGGTGGCATAGTGGACTAAAGCACATCACTGGTAATCAGAAGGTTGCTGGTTCGATCCCCACAGCCACCACCATTGTGTCCTTGAGCAAGGCACTTAAATCCAGGTTGCTCCGGGGGGATTGTCCCTGTAATAAGTGCACTGTAAGTCACTTTGGATAAAAGTGTCTGCCAAATGCATATATGTGAATAATATCTTTACATTATTGTTTGGAATTAAATATGGGTACTCTTTAATATGTAAATAAACACAAACCTCTAACTACACATTATTCTTGTAAGATGCTCCCCCGGTGCTCTTCTAAAGGCATTATAAGTGAACCGAACTATTGAGCATTGATGTTGTTTGTGAGTAGCGCTCAAATATTACGCACTGCTTGAAGGCTCAAAATAGCTGCGAATACCTTACCAGTCTGTGTGTCCTGCATATATGTGTGTGTGTGTGGGCAGGTTTAAGTGGTTTACGAGGCCTTTTTTAGGTTACAAACTGGTAATTACAATATAGTATGATATAAATGTAGTTTATGAGGATATTTCTAGTGTCCCCTTAATTTAAATTGTTTAAAAAACATACTAAACAATGTTTTATTGAAAATATAACAATGCAGAAAGTATTTTATGAGGGTTAGGTTTAGGGGTAGGGTTAGGGTTAGGGTTAGGGAATAGAATCTAGTTCCCTTTACAAAAAGCTTCACTTTGATGCTGTGCTTTTGCTAAGCGCTACGGGGAACAGCTCTAGCTGTGAACCAAGCTGAATAATGTGTGTAACACTCAATGAATATTGACCGGAATTTATAGCCTCGGCTGATGTAATCATTAGATGCACCTGCGGCCAGGCTATAAATGGATACGTCACCAGGTGTCGTCAGAAACTCTTTTTTCAGAGCGATTCTGTTTCTGTGTGTTTCACAAACCCTGTCAAAACTTTCTTTCCTCTGTTAGAAGTTAGAATCAGTTAGGCAGTGTGCAGTGAACGTTGTTCTCTTCTGTTTAGAAAAAGAGAGAATGACTGAAAGCCGCAAATGGTGCGTGTTCCCCTCTTCTTGCTCTATAGCTGAAGAGGACACACATCAGTTTTTGCTCTGTTTGTTTGGGGGTAAGAGCACGCTGCTCTCGCGTTGCAGCAGGGTGGGTGCGAGCACTGCGATTTGCTTTAACAGGCAGAGTGCGTCGCGCTCGCCTCGCTTGCTTCCGGGAGTCAGCACTCATGAAAAAAAAAATTGTTCGTGGGGCCCTTGCATGGATTTGGCTGAGGAGCAAGAGACGGGTTGATCCCTTTCTCTCACTCTCTCCCCAAACCCAGCTGGTCCTTCACACATGATCTCGACGCTACTTCGGATCATGAGGTGGATCGCGATTCTCTTCCCGCCTCCGAGCTTTCCGTCCGTGATAAAAAATCTACGGAGGAATTGCTCGATGTTGTTACTCGTGCGGTTGCCAGATTGGACTGGCCACGCGAAAAAGAGACCCCCAAACGCTCCAAATTAGGGGATATATTTTATCTTCCAGTCTAAGAAAGGGAATGCCTCATGGGTCCCTTCCCTTCTTTGATAACCTCCATGAAGAGCTTTTTCGCTCATGGAGAACCCCTAAAAAAAGAAATATTATATATATATATATATATATATATATATATATATATATATATATATATATATATATATTTTTATTGTATTTTTTTTTCTTCCCGTGTTAGCATACCCTCGGCGTCATTATATTCGACTATCGTGGGTGTTGAGGCATGGCGGTATTCAGTGATGCTGCCGGTCGAAGAGGCGCTGCGGGCTATCTCTGCCGGGCTCGGCATCGTCACTTAAAGCCCTCTCTCCCCTCAAAGCCTTGTAGGACAACCTCCACTTTAGTGGGAAGGGCTTATCAAGCAGCAGGTCAGGCTGGTGCTGCTCTGCACACTATGCTGTCTTACAACCGTACCAGGCTGACCCCCTGGACGACCTGAGTGTGGGTTCTGCGCTTGACGAGCAAGCCGCAGACCCGCCTCGGTCCTGAATGAAGGGAGGCTCAAAAGCAAAGCGTGGCGAGTCATGCTCCTCCTCCCAGGGATTGGGGACAGTCTCGCCGCCCTCGCCAGCCCCCGAAGCAAGACCCAAGAGAAAACCCTGACGGTCTTGCACCTAGATTAGGGGTAGCTCCCTCGGGACGGGCGCGTGCTTCACTTCACCCCTCCGGTACCCCCTCGAAGCCCCTCTATTCCCGCCACCTCTTGGTTTTTCTTGTTGCAGAGGCTTCCATCAAAATTGGGTGTTTTCAGCTGTTCCTGCATTTTATTCAGGACCGCGAAACACCCGACTAACCCTCAACAGGAAGTGTTAAAATATAATACCCATCTCAGAGATCCTGGCAGCGTGGAAACTCCTGCCGGATATATTCTTTTCTGTGGGTCTTATAAGGGCGTCAGGATTTAATTCACTCGCCGCTTTTCCGTGTTTCAGCGGTGTTCTCACTACCGTAAACCGGATTTCTTTTTTGTAAAAACAAAAGACTCAATCTCCTGGTTAAAGGGGCCATGGTATGTGTTCCCCTTCCAGAGAGAGAGTTAGGTTATTACACTAAATACTTCCCGTTACCCATGGAGGGTGAGGGGTGGCGTCTGGCTTAGATCTTAAAGCTTGAACTACCCGTGGGTGTTCAAGTCCAAGATGATGCCTGTCAAGACGGTCGTGTCTCAAGCCCTACAACTCGTTTGACTGGTCACCATCGATCTTATGACGCACTTCTATACTTCATTTAGAAGTTCTGCCACAACATGGAAAGTTCCTGAGGTTCACTTCCGGGGGCGAAGCCTTCCAGGGTTAGGTTCTTTCACCCAGCCTAGCCCTTTTTACCTGCACATTCACAATGCACGATGTAGAGCTGGCTCCTTGCGACTCCGGGGCATCTGCATTCTGAATTATGTAGATGACTGGCTGATCCTAGCGCAGTTCCAGGAACTGGCAGTTCAGCACGTCTTAGCTCATCTGTTTCTCTGGGGTTGAGGCTCAACGCCAAGAAAAGCATCCTCTCTCCCACTCAGAACACTGTCAATCGGGGCATCGTATGGAGTTCAATCACAATGCGGGCACAACTGTCTCCCGCTAGTATTGAGTAGATTCAGATCACCCTGAACAAAGTCAGGCTAGGTCAAGGTTGCACTGTTATCAGTATCAGCGATTTCCAGGTCTCAGGGCAAACGTGTCCACGGTGATCCCTCTGGACCTTCTGCTCATGAGACCGTTTTTGTTGTGGCCAAAAGCCAGGGGATTTCTTCCAAGGGCCAAAACCCCTAGGCTAAATAGGGTTACGCGCCTCAGGCTTCGTTCCCTTTCTATGTGGTTCAGACCCCGGTTTTCTGCCTTGGGTCCCACTCTAGGCGCGTCTTGTTGTCGCAGACTGCTAACGACAGACGCCTCCCTGACGGGCGGGGTAGTGGCCTTAAGTGGTCGTCGAGCTTAAGGGGATAGGAGGGTCATCAGCTCGGTTGTCACAGTCACTGTCTCGGGTTGATGGCTGTATTTCTGGCCCTGAAATACCTCCTCCTGAGGCTGCCATGTCTTGGTGCGGGTGGACATTACAGCGGTAGCCTCTTACATAAATCATCAGGAGACCCACGTTCTGGTCAGCTGTATTTCTGACACGTCGGATTCTCCTTAGGGCCCAGGGTAAGCTCCTGTCACTCAGGTCAGTTATATCCCTGGATGTCCGTATACGGGAGCAGATTTACGGTCCAGACAGAAAATACCAACGGGGGAGTTAGGAACTCCACCCTAAGGTAGTAGTTGCCCAGAGTTCGCCAGCAAGGGTTTTTGCCTCTTACTGATAGCACTGCGCTGGCCGAACAGGGCTTGGTTCTCAGAGCTAATCTCTTCCCTTGACGGCTCGCCTTGGGCGATTCCGAACAGGAAGGATCTTCTATCTCAGGCACAGGGCAATATTTCATCCCTGCCCCGAATTGTGGAATCTTTCATGTTTGGCCCCTAAGGGTACCAACTGAGGGACACAGGGCTTTCTCCTGTGGTTATCGAGACCTTTTTTAAATGCCGGGCTTTTTCCACTTGGAACAAGTTTGGGTGAGATCTTAGGTAGAAGAGGACCTCTTCGCCTCTATGAATAGCGCAATGTCTCCTCTACTTCTCCCTGAAATCACCCAGCCCCCTTGGGTCTGGACGTTAAGACACATACATGACCCAGAGTGCGTCTGTATGCATTTCTTTCCCCGGTTTCTCTGCTCCCAGGAGTCTTGGCCAATGTTCACCAGCAAGGGTCTTGCCTCCTACTTATGGTGCTGCGCTGGCCGAACAGGATATGGTTCTCAAAGTTATTATCTCTCCTCTACGGTTCGCCTTGGTCGATTCCGAACAGGGAGGACCTTCTTTCTCAGGCTCAGGGGACATATTCATCCCCGGCCCGAATTGTGAATCTTTTCATGCTTGGCCCCTGTAGGGTACCAACTGAGGTTCACAGGGCTTTCTCCTGAGGTTATCAAGACCATTTCAAGTGCTTGGGCTCCCTCCACTTGGAACTGATCTGGGTAGATTTTACAGGGCAGAAGAGGACCTCTTCGCCTATGTTGATAGCGCAATGTCTCCTCTACTTCTCCCTGAGTCAATAACCCCGGGTGGTGGCGCATACATGGCACTAATGTGCCTGCATGCGTTTCCTTCTAATAAGTTCATATTACAGAACCAGCTAACTGCCAGTTTGCTTCAGTTTTGGAGTCTCTGTAGAAAGAACTGTCAGCGGGCACTTGCCTCACCACTGCCAGGTTCTATGTGGCCTCCACTTCGGTTTGCTACGCCTCGGTGGGCGGGTGGGCATCCTTGTTAGGACCTCTTCATAGGGTAAGACCCCCCCTTTTTTAAAAACCTCTAGAGTCAGCGTTTGGTAGACTTCTGACTCTCAAGATGGTTTTTCACATGGCAATTACGTCTCTAAGGAGACTTGGGTACCTACAGGCTCTGTCTCTTTTGCCGGCATTTTTTGAGTTGCCCCAGGTAGGACCAAAAGCATTCTTTGCACCCTCACCCTGACTACCTGCCCAAGGTGCCTTTCTCGACCCTTGGCCAGTCATTCTCTAAGCCTTCTGCTCCCTGCCGTTTGTAATGCCGGAGCAGCTAAAGACTACTCAGACTTTATCCAGTCTGTGCCCTTCAGAATTAAGTCCACCGCATTTGCTAGTGGCGTAAAGTCAGGGCAGCAGTTCTTCACTTTGAAGTCATGACCGGGTTGTCACTTTGGGTGAGGGACCTTACTGCCCGGGCCTACGAGGCGCGCGGTCAAGCTTTGCCAGTAGGTTTTATGGCGCACTCTACCAGAGGGCTCTCCTCCTCTAAAGCCTTAGCTAGAGGTCTCCCTCTGCAGCAAGTTTGTGGTGCGGCAGGTTGGTCCTCTCCGTGCACATTCATTAAACTTTTATAGTTTGGATGTTCTTGCCACTCTGGGCTCTTACGCCCTTGAGTTGACACCGAACAAGTTTGTGGTGCAGCAGGTTGTTACTCTCCGCACACATAATCAAATTTTATGGTTTAGATGCTTTGCTACTCCGGACTCTTATGTCTTTGAGTCGACATCTCAGCCCATGCCTAAACAAGTTTGTGATGCGGCAGGCTGGTCCTCTCCGCTCACATTCATCAGTTTTTATGACAAGTTTGTGTTGCGATAGGGTTCTCTTCGCACACATTCATCGAACTTTATGGGTTAGATGCTTTGCTACTCTGGGCTCTTATTCCCTTGAGTCGACATCTCAGCTCATGCCTGAACAAGTTTGTGATGCGGCAGGCTGGTCCTCTCCGCTCACATTCATCAGTTTTTATGACAAGTTTGTGTTGCGATAGGGTTCTCTTCGCACACATTCATCGAACTTTATGGGTTAGATGCTTTGCTGCTCCGGGCTCTTATGCCCTTGAGTCGACATCTCAGCTCATGCCTGAACAAGTTTGTGATGTGGCAGGCTGGTCCTCTCCGCACACATTCATCAAATTGAATGGTTTAGATGTTTATGCTACTCCGGGCTCTTATGCCCTTGAGTCGACATCTCAAGCTCATGTCTGAGACCTCTCGTGTTTTTGTGAGTACACTGCACAACCGTAGGGGTCTGGACAGCCCCAAGTGCGGCGGCGTGGGTATTGCGTTCCCGTGGCGCTTAGCAAAAGCGCAGCATCAAAGTGAAGCTTTTTGTAAAGGAACGTCTTGGGTTACATGTGTAACCCTTGTTCCCTGAAAAAGCGGAACGAGATGCTGCGCTTCTTTGCCGCACTGGGACGTCCCAGGACTGCTCTTCAAAAAGAAGTATCTGACGACACCTGGTGACGTATCCATTTATAGCCTGGCCGCAAGTGCATCTAATGATCACATCAGCCGAGGCTATAAATTCCGGTCAATGTTCATTGAGTGTTACACACATTATTCAGCTTGGTTCACAGCTAGAGCTGTTCCCCGTAGCGCTTAGCAAAAGCGCAGCATCTCGTTCCGCTTTTTTCAGGGAACAAGGGTTACACATGTAACCCGAGACGTTGGTACAGTACAAAAATCATTATATCTATTCATAACGATAGCTGCACAAACACGTTTATGTGTGTGTGTCAACAGAGCAGCACCATTCACTAATGCGCTGGCGCTGCATGTGCATACTATATATTTACTTATTAAACATAGCCTTTTAAGATTCACAGAGCTATCACATGACTTCAAGTGGCTTTGAATAAAATGCATGAGTCATATGAACTACTTCAGTGGTGTTTCTTTTTTTTCTTTTTTCTTTTTTATGTCATTTTTGGAGCTTGACAGTAATGAACATGACTGTAAAACCCTCACGGGAAGGAGGACAGGAAACGAAGGTTACAACGAGAAAGGTAAGGTTCTTTAATGGCTGTCTGTCTCACAATTATTTACAAAAAAACCAACACACAACAACACAAGCGCACTGGGTTGGCTTGCTCTGGTCGGCTTCCCTCTGCTCTGAGGCTGCTGGCTTTTTCACCGCTCTCCTCACTCTACTGCAATTAGAGACAGGTGTTAGTCATAATTTGGCCCAGGTGTGAGCGCCCTTACCGCTTCTCTCTCCCGGACGGGCGCTTGACCACGCCCCCGCTGCCACAATGACTAAAACACAGTATCAGATTTAGATCGGGCTCATTGGACCGATACCCGATCTGTCTGAAAGTGTCAGTATCGGAGCCGATACCGATTCAGGTATAAGATCGATGCATCCCTAGTTGCAACCTGATGTTGATTATACATCACATTTGTTAAACAACATTTAAATTTCAACAACATTTCTGATGAAGTCATTGAATCAGTGTTACAATCTGATGTTAACTGTACTTTACATTTGTTGAAACAATATTGAAATTTCAACTAAATTTCAGTTAGTAATTGAAGCAGCATTACAATCTGATGTTGATTCCCCATCACTTGTGTTAATGTAGAATAAATATTGAAGTTTCAACAAAAAAGTAATCAATAATAATGTCATTAAATCAATGTTGCAAACTGATGTTGCTTCTATGTCACTTTTGCTCCCTGAATTCATTTTGAAACATTGACATTTTAAGACAATTCAGTGTTGACATCATTTAGAATGTGATGTTGATTCTACACCACATTTGTGAATCAACACTGATATTTCAACAAAAGAAAAATCAAATAAAGTTTTCATTAAATTTAAGTTAATATCTGATGTTAAGTCTCCATTTAATTTGTTGAAATATTATATAAAAATTTTAAATAAAAAAAAATCTACATTAACATCATTGAATCAATAGTAGTATCTGATGATTGAATCTTGATTCTACATCAGTTTTGCCTCGTCAAAATTGAAACGTAACAAAATTACAATGTGAATGTCTTTCACTGAATCAATATAATCTGATGTGAATACTACATCACTTTGCACTCTGAGTTAATTTTTGAATTATTGAGATAAATTTACGATTCGAACAAGAGACCACCACTCGTCGAAGTGGATTGGTTCACGGTACATGAACAGGGAAGGTGAAAATGAGAGTTGGCTCGAGGTGTTCGAAAGGGAGCTCACGCGGCTATTCGAATGAGAGACTGCTCTATGGAAAGAGGGAGCTCACGGCATTTGAATGGGTAAGCCCAGCAACAATCGAATGGAGAAAATGAGAACGAGTGTTGGTTTGTGCTGCATTAAAAAGGGAGAGCTCACGCAGCTATTCGAATGAGAGACTGCTTTATGAAAGAGAGAGCTGACGGCATTTGAACGGGTAAGCCCAGCAAGCAATTGAACGGGGAAAGTGAGCACTAGTCGGTCGTGCTGCGTTTTAAGGGGAGGGCTCACACTGCGATTCGAATGGGAGACTGTTGGAGAAAACATAGCCATTTTTTTAATTCCTCCTATTTCCACTATCATTATCTACTGTGTAAAGGTGGAAAAATACTCTTAGGTTGTAGATAGTGTCAAATAAGTGATCTTTGATTCTTGGATTTATGGGTGAATCAACCTGTATACTGTCTACTAAACAAAAATACCAAAGAAAAACATTAGTGTTTTTGGTATTGTTTTGGTAAAACATATCTATTTAAAGTAGTGTTTATTACAACAAAACTCTTCCAAATGCATTTATTTAGCTTCACTTTGTCACATGAACAATAATTCAGTAAATAAACTTAAATTTCACAAGCCTCATGTACACATGTCAATTTGACTTTTTACAAAGTGTTCTTAGATGCTACTGACATCACCACCTCAACCGTGTGCTTGTATGTGCAAGTGAAGACAGTGAAAGAGTGGAACTGCCTGTTTGACTGTTTACATGGAGCTGATATATTTATTTATATCTCCCTCACTTCCTCAGAGGGTGGTGTATAAAGCGGTGTTTGCCTGCGGCAGATCCCCCTGGCAATCTCTGAGAGGTGCCATCTTCTCCTGCCATCCCTCCATTAGGCCTGTAAGGTGTGTCAGTCAGCTTGTATAAACTTGGGCTTCTGGGAAGATTGCGGGGAAGTGAAGGGAACGGTAACTTTTAGCGTGCACACACATTCACAAGCACAACTCACCCACACATGTCAGCGCATATCAAATTAGGACAAGCAGGGGACAATTAAACTCTCTCTCACTCTTACACACACATACACACACAAACACATATACACAGAGTTGGCTGTGGATGCAAATGTACCTCTTCCTCTATTCTCGTCTCCGTTTTTTTCTCCAGGTGATTATATGTACTGACTACTGCAGCTCTACTGTAACAGTTCAGAAGCAGAGAATGTCAACGTGCAACTCAGCCCCAGTGTGCTTACTCTACTTTAAAACACAAGCACACTGACTGGAAAACAGACAGAGAAAGAGAGAGAGGGGTACATGTGAGGCTTGCACCTGTGAGTTCTCTGCAAAAAAGCGGTGTCATCTCTCAGCAGGATACATGCAGTTCAGCTTATTATATTAGCTTGAGGACAAGATAAAGTGTTTGTTAAAGTTTGTTTCTAAAGTCTTGCATTATATTGCCAAGTACCCTGGACTACTATTTATTATTTAAAGGATTAGTTCACCAAAAAAAGTAATTTCAACCCCCTCTTTTTTTCTCCTGTGGAACATAAAAGAAGTTAAGCACAATAACTTGGTTGCTCTTTTCAATATAATGAAAGTGCATGGGAACAGGCACTGTCAAGCTTCAAAATGACAAAAAAATACTGTAAAAGTATACTCCAAGTCTTCTAAAACCACACAGTACAGTAATGCAGCTCTCAAAAAATTTCATTTGGGTTTGTGTATATTAAATGTGGCATGTCAAGACATGTTGTGCCAGGTTTGACGTCAATTATTGTTTCAAGCATGTCTAGTGCAACTCCTCAAGTTTAAATATGTGAAAGTGCAAATGAGACTTGAGAGCTACAGCAAAGTTTTTCAGTAAAGAACAATTTACATTTTGGCCTGTTCATCACACAAAAATGTCAAACAGGTTTGGAAGGACATTGGGCAAGTATGGATCCTTTTACACCTGGAATTAAGATGCCAGTTGTGGAGTGGAGTGGAGTTGTGGTGGTGGTGTAGTGGTCTAAGCACATAACTGGTAATCTGGTAATCAGATGGATTCTAGTTCGAGCCCCACAGCCACCACCATTGTGTCCTTGAGCAAGGCACTTAACTCCAGGTTGCTCCAGGGGGATTGTCTCTGTAATAAGGGCTCTGTAAGTCGCTTTGGATAAAAGCGTCTGCCAAATGCATAAATGTAAATGTAAAGATGAGTTTTGGCCGATCCATTTGAAATGGGACGCCACTCATGACAGGTGTCAACAGGGTCCAAAAAGATTTGAGAGTTGTCCACTTCAAGAATGTGGTCGTGACCACACAAATTCAAACGTAAACAAATCCTCAAAAGGTGTTTAATTTTGCTTTAAGTTACTATTTTTCTCTCTATCTATCAATCTTTCTATCTGATGGTTTATCTGATTACCTACATTTGGGGACAATCTCCCCAGAGCAACCTAGAGTTAAGTGCCTTGCTCAAGGACACAATGGTGGTGACTATGGGGATCGAACCAGCAACCTTCTGATTAACACTACACCACCACCACTCACATTATTCCTATGATAATCATATTATTAATCAAATGATTACCTATAGTTGGGTGTCCTGCTTTTTGTCTCTTTAATATTTATATATCCATCAAATGTCAAAACTAGTTAAACTTTCAGACAAGGCTTCTTCAATCCAACTTCAAAGTTTGTCTTGACGAACTTTTCTTATCTAGTTTAAATGTGACTTTTAATTAGTGATGGGTCATTCATGAACGATTAGTTCATTTTGAGAGTGATACGTGCACTTTGTGTTGACTGCGCATGTACAATGCGCAACCTCCATTCGTTTGTTAGGCTCTGTACAGGAAACAGAAATGATCAGTTCACCTTTCATTTTTTTGGTTCGAATCTTTCTTTCTTTTGTCAGATGACAGAAAAAAATTGTAAGTAAAACAAATAGTTAAAATAAAATTATTGAATAATGATAACATTTTTAAAATCATGTGACAAAGTAATGAACAACTCATACAAGAAGATTCAAGATGTGATTTAATAATTTCTCTTTCCTGTGTGAGCAATGCATCTTTCTGTTTCTCATAATTTTTCATTGGCTGCATTATATGTTTTTTTTTTAATCAAAGTTTGTGTAAGTAGACGTGTTAGGGGGAGGGGTTTGGCTTTTGAAAATTTATAATTTGAATTTAATTCTGCTCAAATGAACGAAATTACTTCAATAAATATTTGTTCATTTTGCTGAACGAGACTCAAAGATCCAAGTCAGTAAATTTATCCGAACTTCCCATCACTAGGTTAAATGTGAAAAATTTGTGGATAGATTATATTCTAATATACTTTTAAGCAGAGACTGAAATGAAATGTTTTTCACTTCTTTTCGTTCTGAGCAAAAACAGTATTTTTTCATTCCAGTTCAGAAGTTCCACAGCCTCATTTCCAAATGGTAACTGGTTAGAACAAAATAAAAGAATGGTTAAAGTAATTAGGACTTTAAGCAACAGCTGCTGATAGGACAGCTACAGCGTTCTATGTACTTGTCCTCATTTGCAACTTGGAAAGCTCTTCATCCTGACATTGTACTATAACTGTCCATAGTCAAAAGTATGTGACAGATCAGGTAGGCAAAGATTATGTCACATACAAGGAAAAAATATTGAGGTAAAAAGTACATTTCTCAGTTGTTTCCAAGTCTTCACTGAATTATTGTAAGATAAAGTATGATGCAATAACGCAGAATTGATGCCACCATGGGTTCTGACCGAAAAGCAGATCTGTAAGTAAACCATATAGTTAAAATACAATAATTGAATAATTATTAAACAATGATAAAATGTTTAAAATAAAATTATTCAGCCTGCAAAAGATATAATGAAATTATATAGAAAGATGAAATTAATTGCTTATTTTCAATTCTTTTGGTTGAGGAAAGTTTCTTATTTTGAGGTTGTTTTTTTATTCTTGAGAGATCTGGTAACACTGCAACTGGTATATTACCCACTCTTAGCACAGAGTTTTTATTTTTTATTTTAATTTTTTTATTAAAATAAAAAATAAAGAACATTACTAATCGTTCTTTAATTTCATTCTTAACAGCACCGCTGCTTAATGGCAGAACCGGAACGAACTGTGACGTTTCAGCTCAAAATACCCCACGGATCATTTATTATACCATGTTATAAATGCCTCTTTTTGGGTGAAATCAAAAACACGCTGTTTCAGTCTCCTTGAATACAATCAGAGACAATAGTAACTTTAGCTGCATCAGCCGTGGAATCAGCTAACAAGCACATTCGAAAAGGCGATTTGCAAACATTCACAAAATATAAAGTGTGATACATACATCTTCAGGATATAAAGCTGGTTGGTATTGATCCATGCTTGAGAATAACATTTTTGAAAATCCTGCTTTATATTGATACTCATTCACAAAGCAGTCAAGTTTAAAATGATTTGCACAAACATACACACATTTTTGTATGTTTTGGGGCACATTTCCTTTAAAAGCAAAACTTGTTCACTGCATCTTCAGTGGCTCTGTTGCAGGGAGTACATGAAGACTCTTATGTTCAATTTTGCAGCCAACAATAGAACACTTATGATGTTTATGAAGCTGAGACATTAGCTTGGTGGACTGTGTGTAGATCACTCAGGGGAGGATTTATGATAATAGGGGGGAGTCCGTCACAAGTCATGGGCAAGGCCTGCTCTTTAGTGACATCACGTTAGAGCAGAAACGAAAACCGTTCATTTTGACACTGTATTTGATTAATAGGAATATATGAAAGAGAAGTGGGTGGACTTTTAACATTGTAGGGTAGTTGTATACACACACTGCCGACTCACATTTATGTACAAACACCATGTAAAAGGGAATTTTGCATAATAGGTGCCCTTTCAATTTTTTTGTCCCTGCTTACTACTGGCAGAACCCGTGCAATAAGTTTAAATGAAACGGCCTAAGCCCTCGATTACTTCACCTGCAATGAAGCCAAGCTCACTGTCACTCATGCAATAAGGCTGATATCATTTTGAGGAATTATTTTGCATTCAGGTAAAGTTTATTTGTAATTTCAGAAGCTTTTTTTGTTTTGTTTTGTCTTGTCTGATAAGAAAAAACAAAAAACTTGTATTATAATTAATTTTGGAAAGAATTCTTGTTGACTCGACCTTTAACCTCAACTGTGTGTAAGCTGTTTGTCTGTAATAACAAATGATAAATGCTTTACCTGACATTTGCAGTGTAATAATTCTACTGCCAAATAATCTACACAAAATCTGCCAAATTTATACAAAACAAAATGGTAATATTACAACGAACACAAAGGCTATGACTGTGTAACAAATAGTCATCTTAAGGCAGATACATGTATGATGTGGTTAAATGTCAATATAACTGTTCTAAACTGCTTATTTGACCTAACTTTGCTTACAAGGGTGGGAGTAGGTTAAGCGTGATGTCACAGTCGAAATGTATTTTGGGATATGGAGCAACCTGAAGCGTACATATGAGTAAGATCAAAATCGAGGGGTTGAGGTTCTGTCAGCAAAACCTTCTCTCACCCAATGAACAAGGTGGAACAGACTTCCAAATTGGCGGCAGGGATTCTCCCGAAGGGGAAGTGTTTAGGAAAGTTAGCGACTGGGTATTTAAAGTGAAGTGGAACACAGCTCAGGTGTAAATGGTGATGTGTCTCGCTTGTCCACTTGTGAACGGAATGACCTAAACACAACCAGTTTAACTTAAATCTCAAGCTGTTTGGTTTGGTCCTCTTTTTCTTTTTTGTTCCTGAAGTGTGTATATGTGTGTGTGTGTGTGTGTGGGTGGTTTCAAAGCATGCAGTACTTGTTATTTGTTTGGTATTACTTATCTGAGAGCCAGTTCGTCAGAAGTCAAGCATAATAATACATAAAATATTCATATCCAAAACTTTTGTATCCTCTTCACACATTTACAGTAGAGTTTGGGTGTTGAGACAACTCCACTGTCTCAACACTCAAACTCATGACACATCTCACTCTCTCTCCATCTGTATCTCTCTCTTTCCCTGCGGAGGAGGGCTGCCACATATCTCTTCTCTCTTGTCCTCATTGTTGTTCATGGATGTGGGGGCAGTACAGTGTCAGATAACTTTATCCTGGGCCACTGCCAGTATTTTTGCACTCACTCACTCACACACACTCACACACACACACCAGCTGTGTGGGTGACTCGGCTCCCAGGCAACGACAGGAGGTCAGGTGGTCCTTTGCAATGCATGCTGGGAGTGTAGGAGTGTGGGGGTGTATCACAAGTTATTTCAGCTTTTGTTTAAAAACATGTGCAACAGTTTTACTTAGTGTTCAAATTATAGTCACTCAGGAGTTGCTGTAAACTATCATTAGTTTGAGTGTCTTAAAGGTGAAGTGGGTCATTTATCACCATTAGTGTAACCAAACAGAATTGCAAAAATAAGGGCAACTACACTGCAAAAACAGTATGAGTAGGATAGTAGTATGCAGTTTTGAACATATATGCTGCAGCAAATTACTGTTTTCAAACTGGTTTCCCTAACAATTCCCATCTTGCATTTATTGGAAATCAGTCAGTGCTTCCCCAAACTTACATCATTGTTTGAGCCAATATTACTGCATTTCATTGGTAGGGATGCTCAAACAAACAAATTGTTAGTCATGTTTATTGTTTTTGTTTTTTTTCCTAGTCATTAAGTCATTCTGGTTCTGTTAGCTGAATCTTACTGCAAAAAGTTTTATTTAATTGCACAATTTCACATTTCATCCCCCCTTCAATCACCTTCTATCATAATAAGATCTGAAATGTAGGAGGTGCTCTAACGCAGCTGAACACGCCATAGACATCCAGTCTATTTTGGATCACATGCATGTTCCCCACTCTTTCTTCAAATATCTCAGCCTCTGAGTGGACCATGAGATCAATCTACGTGTCGTTGGAAAGCGCGAGACCTTGGTAACACTTTACATAAGTTCCAATTGTTTACATTAGATACAAATATTGGTTAACATGAACTAACATTAACAAAATAATGAACAGTTGTTTTTTTAACTAACATTAACAAAGATTAATAAATGCTGCAAAAAAATATATATATATTGTTAATTGTTAGTTCACCAAACCTAATGCATTAACTAATGTTAAAGAATGGACCTTAGTGTAAAGTTTTTCCGAGATACTCATCAATAAATGGTAACATATTTTGCAGATGATTTATTTATCATGATTTTTCTGCACATTCCTGAGAACGAGAGACTTAATTTTATATATGAATTGTCTATTTAAGTGCCATGTGAAAAAAAAATGTTATATTCATAATCGTATCTATGTAACATAAATGCAAAAGTGATGCTACTGTATGACAAGTTTAGATTCTAAACTTTCAAATTGTACCACATATGAGAATCAGGGGACTTTTAAAATTTAAGCGTAAATTATCAAACACTTCTGGCCCCGTCCACAGATCCGCCAGTGGGTCTGTACAGTTAATAAGCTTTTAGCTGGGATAGGAGATCATATTTCAACATAGAAAATGTTACTCTCATCACCATTTTTGGTGTGGCTCCTGCAATGGATGTAGTGAATCTTTTATATTTTTGGCAAGAAATAAAAAAAAATAAAACACAAGATAAAAGAATGATTTCTGTCTGAATACGTTCAGTTTACACTATAGATGCACTGTCAGATGGACCAAATTCTTCATGTCTTTGGTATAATCCATCATACAGGACTATCAAGCTGATATATGACTTCCATTTAATTCAAAACGTAAGTGCTGTTGGTCACACAAGGTTCATATACAATCGTCAGCGTTGCTTTTAATTATCAAAACCTCTCCTGATCTCGCTGTTCACAACTCCCTAAATATTGATTTGTCTGTGGAGCAAAGCTAAATCAGTCAGCACATTTATAGCATTGATTGTGGGTGGTAAAAAATTGGACCAAAAAGAAAATACAAATCTGATAGAATAGTTTCTGTCGTCATAACAACCGCATTCTACAAAGCCACCCCTCAGGTCAGCTTTGGATAGGGGTCCGGACGACACTTAGGAAACAGGATAGTTTTGCTTAGCCTTGCCCGAAGCAATGTACACATCTGAGTGCAAGTATGCTAGCTTGATTTTTCATTTTAATTGAATTACACTTATAAAGCAAATTACATTTCAGATTGGTGGTCTCAAAGTGCTGTTACAGAAGCAAGGGAAAAGACATTTCTTAATATTTATGAAGTCTGTACTTTCTGTGCCACTAGTGCTTCTAAACGGAATTGCAAAAATAAATGGTTTTCAAACTGTTTTCCAAATACGCCTCCTGACTGCTGTTGATCGAACTAAAAGATAGTCTCGCCACAAACTCATGAGACTGGTTGAGTAAATGTTGTTGTGTTGGGCTGGACGGGCCGCTTAAAAATAGGAATTTTTATAGCTTCACAATACTTAAAATTGTCTCTGCAGTAACAAACTTCAGCTTTAAATAACTTTAGATACTGTAGGCCTGAGAAATAAAGGCCTGTCTTTACTGTATGCAATAATTTCACGGATTTCAGGTTTTCAGTTTTATAATGTTGTTTATGTTGATATTATTACATTATTGGCAACTACAATTAAATGTAGGTCTAAAAACACGTTCCTGGTCTTGTGCTCAATTTATTAATTCATGAAAAAAAAAAAAAAAAAAGGCTGCATGGTCAAAGAGCTATTTAGGCATTATTTTAGGCTACTGCAGCCCAATATCTTGCCAATAGTTTATGTAGTAATGTAATGTCTGTTAATAAATGTTATGACAAAAATACAAAATAACAAAGTAGAAAAAGTATTACCATTGGAATATCTCGAAATGCTCTTGAGGATGAACTTGACCTCCAGCCTCCACATCCAAGTCAAAAGGCCTCCTTATGAGTGGGTGCCAGCGGTCCTCCGCAACTGACTGCAAACTTGCATTCAGGTCTGGCTCCATTCTGTATCAGATTTTTCATGATGAAGTCAATTCTTGATGATGAAAATCAAGATCTGTCCCACATTTTAGTTGAATACCCTGTTTTAATCATAAATCTACCGCATCAAAATAAAAGGAGCTGCAAATGCATTTTCAAGTTGACTAAATGAAATAGTGATCAGTTAAAGCATCTAAAATACACGCTTTCCATTGTACATTCATATAAAATTTTAACATAAGTCCTGATGTTGAGAAATTAAGTTTATGTCTGTGTTATTTGTGAACTATCGATTAGCATTCAGTGGTTCAAGGCTATTCATATTATAAAATAAATATTTGTAATTTTACTTTTCTGAGTTGATATACAGTAAGAATAATAAAAAAGCTGTCAGATTTTTGGACTTAAATAACAGCCAGCTATTTAAAGAAAATAATTTTAGGTTAGAATGCTATAGCAAAAGTGGCACAGTCTGTACAGTATATAGCTGATTTGATTAAAACCATAATATGGTGACTGTAGGCCACTGAACCATCCACAGTGTGCTGGCGTCTGTCTGAGCGTTGTCATGGCAACCGGGACCAGGGAATACCACTGACTGCTCCTGACTGCCACCTGATGGCTGGGCCAGACACATTGACACTCATGTATAAAATTAATCCTTCTGTATTTAACAATGGGAGCACAGTTCAATGGTGTTACAGAAGCAACTGTATTTCAAGAACAAGACAGTTCCAATAATAAGCCCTTTGTTAGCTAGCCACAGTTGCTTCAAGCATCAAAAAGAAATAACAGATGGATGCAACTCTTTGAGCCTTGGGCAACAAACTCGTCCCATTACGCTCTGTCCCTTTATCACAGACAAACAAAAACACTGCAGCTGTCCTACACTCAAAGAATGTTGTGGAATCATATTCTCTCTCTCTATCTCTCTTTCTCTTTATGCCTTTTGGTTGTATCTCTCCCGCTCTCTCTCTCTCCACTGAGGGCCTGGCTGTGCCATAAAAGGAGAATCTGTCTTGTGGTCCGTGATGGCTGTACACTAATTGCTGACCCTAACTGGTCCAATGCTGGTCCAATTATAAGCTACAAGTGGCCTGTGCAGGCCCATGGGACTACACATCCCAGCATGCTGAGCACTGACACGCTAATGAATGGCATGAAGGAGACAGACGTGGTCCCTTTCTTCTTTTTATCCTCCATGCTTTTCTCTCTTTTCTTAGACTCAGGCAATTTTGTGAGAGCTGTGAGGCAACAACACATCCATGTGACTTTTATGGGCTTGTTGGCTCGTTTTGTCCACAGATGTTGCAGTTGTTGGGGACACAGCTGAGTTTTTGGCCCACTAGTACAGAAGCTGATGTGTGTAATTTTTGCACTACCTAGCATCACAAAATGGATTTGGAAAAATAATGACTGTTACATGCAGGTTTCCCAAACTGTTTCAAAATTATAAATCACATCATTTGAACATTGTACATACTACGATGATTTTATTGTGAAATAAACAGTGAAATAAAAAATGTGCAGTTGTATAGAACTGTACAGAGATGAGGTAAATAAAAAACTTTATAAAGTTAAAATCATGATAGTGTAATGGGAGCCAGCTGGTAGATAGCAGTGCAGTGTGTAAACCTCACTCTCCTTTAGCCCCCTTGTTAGTGCACCCGCCTCCCATCCCGGCGATGCTGGTTTGAGTCCTGTTCGGAGCGGGTGACCAGGGCCAGTTACAATGGTGCCGTGACCCGGATGGGAGTGTGGTTTAGGGGGGTGAGTGTAACGGAAGCCAGCTTGTAGATAGCAGTGCAGTGTGTAAACCTCACTCTTCTGACCTTATGAGGTGCACTAGCGACTGACACGCTGTAGCCTTTAGCCTCCTTGTTAGCGCACCCGCCTCCCATCCCGGGGACGCTTGTTCGTGTCCCGTTTGGAGCAAGGGCGACCAGGGCCAGTTACAATGGTAACTGGAACTATTCAGTTTTTGGTTGCATATTTGCTTTGAATAACTTTTTTATGTGCAAGCTTGCTTCTGTTTGATGTTCTCTTGCAAATGCTTCAAAACACCACCTTTCTTGGTCCCGTCTGTCTGTGTTGCTGATCTAGTGAGCTCCAGCAGCCCCATATGGATCCCATTATGTCTCTGCTCTCTCAGGGAGGCATTACAGGGCATCAGGCATGAGGACATGATGACCATATCAAAACATTGTCATGTCCTCTCTGCAGAGCTCTGATGTGGTACACACACATGCTCTGACGTTGCCCCAGATTGCAGCATGGTTGATGTCCACGTGATTCACAAGCAAATCAATAGCATTATGTCTCACAGCCCTCACAATCTTTACATCACAGATGGGTCCCCAGGGTCTGGAAATAAACCACATCTGTTCTAAAGAAAAAGTGGGCTAAAATGTTGAAATCAAATAATTTTAAATTAAAGACCAAGAATTGTACAGTGTGTACTTACATGTCACTTATGTGTTACTTACCAGTTATAGGGGAGATCAAGAAAGTTGTCACTGGGGTTATAATTCAGTAACTATAGGGTTTTGAGTCAAATTCCAATTACACAAATGATTGTTTTCTCTATCGCAATGGTTTTTATGTTGTTTCAAACACAGCTCAAACCCTGTTAAATTAGAATGTATTTATTTTATTTATTGTAAATTTGATGCTTCAACTAAAATTCCGGTACCATCAGGCAAGGGTCAGCTATATAATGAAGGTACATTTTAACCAAAAGGCTTAACTGTGTTCTCAGGACAAGGGTATATTTCATAAATGTCATATCAGGGCAATCTGTCAGATTTTTATTGGGGCAAGTTGTCACATGTGCTTTGCAATGTTTTTTAAAAACTGTTTAACAATATTTTTTATGTTTTTTTGTAGTTCCTTTTTATATTTTTGTTATTTCATGAGTTTTTTCATGATTCATAATGCTTTTACCATAGAGATTTAGCTGAAAAGCCTAAATTTATAACAACTTATGCCATAGAGTAAGAAAACATGCTCACTAAAGGTTAATGTGTGTTTAATGAACTGTTTATTTTTTGCCTGGGCTGAAACAGTGGAAATGTTCAAAACCTATATATAGCAAAGACTTTAAGGTATAGAAACTGACTTGAAAAAAATAAACCTAACCTGAGAACTATTAATTTAAGCAAAAAAGTCTAACAACAAGCCCTGGTGTCCTCCAAACATGTAAAACTGCATCCCTCAAAAAAAAAAATGTTGACGAATTTCCCTTGATTTTGTTTTGTACATCTGTAATTGTATGGATAATGTAATATTACCTCTTTTATATCTATACTTTTCAATTTGTCTGTCGCTTACACTTTCTCTCCCCCTCTTGAGATCCATACACCAAGCCTCTTAAAAGTTATTTCAAAGGACACTGTTTGTTGATTGATTCCAAATCTAGAATATTAATCCAAAATTTTATTGATAATTTATTAGATGTGAGCACTCAGTGTTTAATAGTTTAGTCTTGAAATAGCATAACTGATTGAGTTGTTGAAGCTCGTGGTATTACATTATGATAGAAGATAAATCACAGCGGCTGTATATTTCCTCAGGAGAAAGAGACACAGAGAAAGAGAAGACAGCGGTGTTAGCACACAAAAGTTGAGAGATCAACCGTATTTTCTGCCATTTACAAACACCTTGTTTAGTTACCCGTGTTTACCGAACATTCTGCACGTTGATTCTCCTGACATTGACACATCACCCTGGAAAAAAGTGGAATAGATAAATAACACAACAGCAACACTGCTCCGTAATCCCTTTTGTTTCGCTGGATTTGTTCTTCTCATACGCTAAATCAAACAATCCCCCGTAAAAACTTGGCTTGGAACTTTCCCCTTGACAACCCCCCTTTCCTTTAAGGCTCGTGTGTGAGAGAAAAAGATATTTAGTGACTTTGATATGTAAAGCTACAAAATCTTACCTAAGGCTACACAATCATCTCTTTTCCACAATCCAGTCAAATCATGAGAGAGAGAGAGAGAACAAAATGAGATAGGATAGGACACCAAAGAGCAATGCAAACTCGCTTTCTGATGAGAACAACAAGGGGGGGGTGAAAGGATGGATGAGGAGATTAAGGGAAAGACCAAACCCACATTTGGCCGGCAAAAAGCAAGAGCCGTATCACAATGCTGGGTTACGATTCATTCGTCTAATGCTGTACTCTATTGTACTCAGTAACTTTTACAAATGTTTATGCATGTGTAGTAATTTAAAGAAGTATATACCTGATTTTCAAAAATAAACTCTGCTCAAGCTCAGACACTTAAACTTTATTAATTATAATTTGAATATTCACATAACGGCAAGAATAATAAATAACAAGATACCTAACAGGATGGAACTTAACTGGGAAATAAAGAGCTGAAATTAAGCCATTGCTCAGGGATGGAATGAGAGTTATCTTACAGAAGGGTGTCAACTTCATTCATTTTAAGATTTGTTCAACATCTTTTGAAATTTTGATTGCATCATACTAATTTATAATTGTATATAACATGATAGAAAGTTTTAAAATGAGACAATTAAACTATTACCACGATTCATGAAATCCAATGCTATTTTGTGCTGTTTTCTCACCAAAAAGGATGCCACTTCCTGGGGGATGATGTAATCAAGGACTTTTAAAGGAATATTCTGGGCTCAATCTACAGCATTTGTGGCATAATGTTGATTACCATAAAAACAAAAACAAAAAAAATTCAATAATCGAAGTTGCTGTGAGGAAAATGCAGTGGAAGTGAATGGGGCCAAGTTTTGGAGGGTTTAAAGGCAGAAATCTGAAGCTTCTAATTTTATAAAAGCACTTACATAATTTTTTTTTAAATCTCATGTATTATTTGAGCCATAAAGTTGGTTATATCATTGTTTTTTACGGTCCGTTTAGAAACGTTGCATTTTCATTCCAATGACGTTGTAAAAATTGGCTATAATTTTATACGGAAAGGGTTAGTAAACAATTTTATCACTCTAAAATCATGTTAACACACATATTATGTCTTGTGGCAGTGATAGGACAAAAATGGTAACATCCACTCAAACTACTCCATATTCATTTTTTTATATTCATAGTGAAAGCTAGTGTAATATCTATCAAAATTGATAATGTAATATTTTTTCTATTGTATTAAGACTGTTAAGATGGGGGAGTGACCCATTGCATCATTCTTAAACGTTGATTTCTATTAGGACGACATTATTAACAGCAAATGGTTGAATGTGAGAGCTGCGAGGTGAAAGTGGACAATAGACTAAATGCTACAAGAGCTCAGGGCAACACATCAGACTAATTTAACAGAGCGTGCCTCCATGATGTAGAGGTCAGATCCAGAGAGTTCTGCGTCCTGAAGCCCACAATGCTTTTTAATGAAACAGACAATGGAAAGAGTGCCCGGCCATTTAAAATGCCTGACCCCGGACTTTAACACAGCACTTGTAAATTAGCCACAGAGACAGCCTTATCTGAAAGGTCATGAGCGTGTTTTTCTATGGCTCTTTCTTTAACATAATCTAAAATGTAGGGTCTTAAATTAGCTTTAACCTCCCAAATGACACGTTTATTTACATAACCACTATAGACAGAGAGAGCAGCTCCACACTAGATCAAAATCAACGCATTGTTTTTGCCACGTCGCGAGCAGTCCCCCAGTGACCATCTCCAACTAGCCTGGGGTTATTTGTTGTCAAAATGGGAGTTTGGCAAAGGGCTTCATATAATCTAATCTGGTGCATCTCACTGTGTTCTGTCCTAACATGCTTCTGACCCCATTCTGTTCTTGCGGATCCTGGCGGTGGTGGTGGGGGGGCCTAAAGGGGGTGTCGGTTGGCTCATATTGTACGCGTGGCTCTAATCCACCGAGTCAATAGCGTCAGTGAGCGCTAGCAAATAAACTGGTGTGAATAAACTGGTCATCCTTGGGGGAAGGACTTTATTTCAGCGTCATTAAAGGAGGCTTCGGAGAAACATTAGCGTCAAACCATGTGAGCCGTTACAGAAACACACAGAGGAAGAGTAAAAGGAGAAAACCTGTCACAGCAAGTTGTGCTCTCTTTCATCTCATTTGGGTGACCTACAGTTTTAACTCTGTCACGGCAAGAGTCTTGAGGTTTTATGCATCTTTCAGCCTTTTGACAGCACATTTGAAATGCAAGAATAAATGTGTCAGCTTGGCACACATGCATGTCCACTGGGCCTTTATCTCACCCTGTGCAAGATGACCTTTGGCTGGTGCCCACTGGACCCAGTTTTTAAGCATTATACACATTAATTTGAGTGATGATGCATATTAGCAATTGTGCATAAGGGTTTGACTGTTGTTTGTTGGTTCCTTGAGGATGTCAAAGACCTTTTTGGTGGGTAGGGGCTTTATGCCCAATTTTTTTAAGGCATTCCTGGCTCACTTAAAAATGCATAAGAAACAAGTGTAACATAAGTGTAACACCCATTAGTCTTCTTGTGCACTCATGGAACCAAAATTTGTGTTGTTCCAAACCTTTGTGAATTTTTTTCTTCCTTGGAAGTAGAAACACCAAAAAAAGATGTTCAGTCACCATTCACTTGCCTTGCCTTGCATTTTTTTTTTTTTTTTTAGAAAGTGAATGGTGACTGAGACTGGATGTTCTGCTGAACATCTCCTTTTGCTTTAAATGGAGGAAAGAAAGTCATACAGGTTTGGAACATGGGGGTGAGTATGCAATAATATAATTTTGTATGTGTCTTTGGATGCATTCAATATCCATTTAGTTCAGAAATTGAGGCAGCATGGACAAAACTCTTCTATTACTGGGTATTTCTTTTGCATTTGAATGAATGAATGAATTTTCCATTTATTTAGTGCTTTTCTGACACTACACTCAAAGTGCTTTACATAGTGAACAGGGGGTTCTGCTCAACCACCAGCCGTGTGCAGCATCCACCTAGATGATGTGACAGCAGCCATAGTGCTCCAGTACACTACCAGCTATTGGTGTGTGAGCAACCATGTGCATATTTTTTAGCACATACACGTAAAATACTTTCGTGTCGTATGTTTGAATGATTGATCAGATGAGTGAGTAATGTGTGTGTGAGTGTGTTTAACAGTTAACACAGCAGGGAGAGGACAGAGGGCCAAGTGTGACAGGTGGACAGGCATGATAAGGAGAAATCCGAGCAGCCTAGCTCTCAGCAGAAGCAGAAGCAGAGCCCAGGAGAATATCCAGCCGAGAGCAGCTAATAGCTGATACTCATCAGAGATACAGCTGCTGAAGATTTCCTGTCTCTGTGGAATAGCCCATTTAGCTACAGTCCATATTCTCCTCCCAAAAAATGTATTTTCTACAATTGTAACAATACGTTGTTCACTGAGTTTTAAATAAAAGGACAAACAAATGTACAGCAGCTACTGCAAGAGTGTGCACGACACAGCAGAGATCTAGCTTGTGATTTGTGCCATGTAATTAAGAGTAGTTGGTGCATGACATGTCCATGGACATATTTTAATTAAATATTATATATTTGAATGAATGTTTATGGGAAAGTTAATGTTTTAGTTACTGTGCCATTATTGTGATTTTGTTTCACCTTTTTTTTTTTTTTTGCTTCATTAGTTCATTTTAAATGGTCATGTGGTGTGTGACAGATGCATTTTAATAAGTAAAAATAATATTCCATGTGGTCTATCATGAGTTCATAATGGCTTAATGAATAATAAATATAATAATTATCTAAGTATTTAGTGGAAATATATTATACATTTATAATAATAATTTTTTTATAATTTACATTTATAATATTATGAATATTATATATAAATATAATAATAATAATATATTATTTGGTGTATCTTATATTATAATTATATAAGATAATATATATATAATTATTTTCATTATTTTGCATGCAGCTTTTTTGACCTAATAAAAAATATATTATAGATATAAATATATACTGTATTTACACTGGTGGCCAAAATTTTGGAAAGAAATTGGTACTTTTATTCACCAAAGTGGCATTCAACTGATCACAATATATAGATAGGACATTAATAATGAGAACAATTACTATTACAATTTGTAAAAACAAAATCTGAACTTCTTAAACTACTTCAAAGAGTTCTCATCAAAAAATCCTCCACATGCAGCAATGACAGCTTTGCAGATCCTTGGCATTCTAGCTGTACATTAAACTGGTGTTGAGCAGGTAGAATTCAATGAAGCTGTCAGCTGAGGATATGTGAGGTGTCTATTTCTCAAACTAGAGACTCTGATGTACTTATCCTCTTGTTTAGTTGTACATCTGGACTTCCACATCGCTTTCTGTCCTTGTTAGAGACAGTTGTCCTTTGTCTTTGAAGACTGTAGTGTACACCTTTGTATGAAATCTTCAGATTTTTGCAATTTCGAGCACTGCACTGTATAGCTTTTATTCTTCAAATCAATGACTGACTGATGAGTTTCTAGAGAAAGTTGATTCTTTTTTGCCATTTTTGACCTAATATTGACCTGAAGACATGCCAGACTATTACATTTTGTGGCAACTCAAAAACAAACACAAAGACAATGTTAAAATTAATTTAATGAAAATAGCTTTAAACTGTGTTTGATATAATGGCAAGTGATTTTCTAGTATCAAATTAGAAATTTAGCATGATTACTCAAGGATAAGGTGTTGGAGTGATGGCTGCTGGAAATGGGCATGTCTAGATTTGATCAAAAATTATTTTTTCAAACAGTATTTTCCTGACTATACTTTGTGATCAGTTGAATGCCACTTTGAATCCCAAGTACCAATTTTCTTCTGAAACAGCAAAATCTGTACATTATTCCAAACGAATATATACATATATATATAGGGTTGGGAGGGTTACTTTTTAAATGTATTCCACTACAGATTACAGAATACATGCTGTAAAATGTAATTTGTAACGTAATATGTTAGATTTCGCAAGGTCAGTAATGTATTCAAAATACTATGGATTCTTCAGCGCTGGTAGATTTTTTTAGCTTGTTTTGACCATAAAAACTCTGTCAGTACAGTAAGAAAAAATACACATGTTAAAAATACATTCTCTGAAAAACCTAAATACCTTATGCAGTGTTGTTTCTAAAACAAGATTAATCTTATTGATCTTGTTTTAAGGATTTTTTTTATATTTTTCCTGGAAAAAAATATAAAAATTATTATCAAGAATACAATTTTTGCCCTAATATCAAAGGTCTTACTAGAAAAAAAGAAATTATGATGTGAATTTCCTTGATAAAAAAATATAATTGTGTCTGGTAACATGTGCATGTAAAATGGCTAGAAAAAGCATTTTAGCTAAGTGTAAATTTGACAATTTACACAAGGTTTATTTCTATTTCTTCAAACTTACTTCAAACTTCTCTGTCATATGAATGTAACACATCATAAGAAAGTGTTTCTCCGCTGTTCAAATGCACTTTGGATCGCATCATTTATAAGTATAAATGTTTTCCATCTGAAAGGACTAAATATTAAATGAAACAAATAAGTTGTCACAGGTCATACACCAGATGCCCTTCCTGATGCAACCCCTGCTGATAGATAGATAGATAGACAGACAGACAGACAGACAGACAGATGCAAAGTCTCCTGCAAAAACAACACAGCAATCTCACATGTGTCTCTGGAGTTTCAAAAGATATATTAAAGATATATTAAAGATATATGACATGTTATAAGATGTATAACATGTCAAACTTGCTCAGATTTGCTAAGAAGAACTCAAAATCTGCAATCAAAGGTCATCAATTTCAATAAAATTCAAGCATTTCTCATCAAATTCTTCAGACCATAGTTTCTGTTTTCCTTTCTTGCAAGTAATTTTTTTTGATTGACTGTTAAGTCTTCTGAAACATGATAGAGCAACCTCTGAGCAATGCAGTTTTCCTCTAGGTGAGAATTTCAGGTGTGGAAAGACAACAGTGTTGAGTGTCTTGTCAAACATTTTGATTGATATATATTTACTTCTACAATCAAACAAAATGAATGAAGGATCAAATCTGAGCTTGTCTGTGTCAAGCCACATGATGTTTGTGGTACAGTATCGTTCAAGTGATTTATCACAAACGTGGCAAACAGTGAGTCAGTCAGCAGTGTGGGTGGCAATGTGTCACCAACACACAACGCCATCTGCTAGGAGTTTGTTCAACAAAGATTGATTGTGCTTTAGATGTTCCCTCTGTCTCTCTCTCTATCTCTCTCTCTCTCATGTTCATTCTTTCACCTACTCTCCTTTCCTCTACTCCACACAAAAGAGGACGTGAGATGCCAAAATAAAAACGAGATGTTGGAAGGCACAGAAGAGGAAAAAGAAGAGTTTGTCCTGTTGATGGGTGCTGTCCAAGTCTAAAAAGTGTGCCCATATTTTTTCACCGTTGACTTGACACCACATTTTCACTTTCCCTTCATAGAAAGACAAATGTGTGTTTTTTATTATTAATTATTTACTTTTTTTCCAAAATGTCTATTTTTGTCATGCAGTTTTCAGAGAATCCCTACTGTATGTTCCCAGTGCTGAATAGCAAATTGAATTCTCATTAAATTAATAATTATTCTGTTCAAATCACATAAAAAAAGCAACTGCAAACATTTAATTATATCCTCTCAAAAGAAGACACGTGTCTAAATATGATTCATAGTACAAATATGGTAATTGCCTCCAAAGTTTCCTTGAGTACAATGTCTACAAAGCTTGATTTTTTGGGCAAACCTTTCTGAAGTTCACTTTGGGCCTTAGTCAAGTTGTCCAGGACAATCTTCAGACGAACTATCTTTAAGAAGTAGTGTTTTTACCTCTAACAATAAAATTTTATACAAGTTCATTTTAATTAACTTTTTGTGTAGTAAAAGACTTTAAATCTATAAAATGGCCGGTTAGTTTAAACTGCACTCTGGTGTGACATGCAAAACTCTCTCTAAATCTCTAAAACAGACTTTTTAAAAATGTAGTATAATTATAGTGCATTTAAATTACTTGATGGACAATTTTACTTTTAAGAATGAATTTGTCTGCAGAAACACAAAGTGCTTAAATTTGACTCTATATACTTATTTTCCTGTTAACATGCATTTATTTCCTTCTTAGGAAAGAATAACAAAAGAAAACAAAAACAAAACATTATGTATCCACTTTGTGTCGTGGTCCTCCTGATCTCCCTGTCAGGGTTTATTTTGTGGCTGACTGTAGATGATTCTGCTTATTGCAAGGGTACTAACCAAATAAATGAATAAATACAAGGACATCAAATATTTATTTGCATTGAAAATCTGAAATTATTTGACAAGAAGGAAATTCCTGAAAAGCAGAAATCCACCTCTGGTTTGGTGGGTTTTTTTTTAATTAATGATTGTCTGACTCGTTATGCATGGTATTACAAGGCTATACATAGTGAGTGATCTGATACGTGAATGTGCGATTGTTACTGATATCACCATTGACCAATCAGAATTGATTATTCCAAAAAGCAGTGTAATAAGTAACAATAATGTTTCACTGATATTTTTCAAACCAAAAAAATATCAATAAGTTTCTATATTTATCGGTATAAAGATAGAAACTTACTAAAACAGCACTAATTCAGGTAACCCAAACTCTAAATGGAAGATTGACTAATTAAAAGAGAATATATTGTAATTAAATCAAATGTATTACTTACTCAAATTATTAATGAGAATCTCTTTCCTTTGAACTCCACATGAAAAGCGCATGCAGACAACATCTCATTCTGCGTTTTTGTGATATTTAAGTGTGGTTCTTACAAAAGTGATTCTGTGGTAATTAAATTGCACCTTACAGAGGATGCAAAGTACATGATTTTTGTAAAAGTCCCATTTGGGCTTGCTTTGTACAACAAATAGTGTTAAGAGGTCCTTTTTCCATCACTTGATCATTGACATGGAATCACTGTTGTGTTTGTGTTGCTGTGTGTTTCAGTGTAATGACCCTGGGCAGACACATCGCAAAGGTTCCACCCTACTCCAAGTATTTATAACTCACAAAGAGCTGAATAAAATGTCAACATTTTATGCCAAACCGGTAAATGCATTAATCGCGATTAAATAAAAATTAACACATTTAATCATTTAAATGAATTGCATACATTATCGCACTGCATTTGGGTGGTTGATGAATGGACATTTACTTCTTATATCAAAATTTTTAACTTAAAATCTTGATGTAAATGTTCATGTCCATGTCCATTTATCAACCACCAAAATGCAGTTATAACATTGGTCCCTGGGGCTATTGAGGTTAACTAAGGCAAAAGTCAACATGTGACATTCAAAAAGTATTGCCACTGTTTAACATTCAAAAATACATCACGCCACCTGCAAAAGGGTCAAGTACAAATGGTCGAATCTCAGGAGACTTAGCTTAGCTCATAAGGCACTCTAAATGCTTCCTATAGAAATTAAGATCTACGATACGTGTCAGCCATTACACGAGATATATGAGTTAAAATTGCTAATGTGAAATTGGTAATGTGATTAGAACTGTCTCTGGCAGGCAAGAGCAGGGCAGTGGTAAACAAGTCACCACTCCTTAAGAGTAAGTTAAAATGGTAAAAGAGACATGGACTCGACATGAATAACTTCAACCCGGCCTGTTTGCCCCGAAGCTAGAGGTCAGGACCCGTTTGGGAACAGCATGTTACACCATTTGGACACACTCGTGCGGGTGCCGGACCAGTCTTCTGTGCATCCCGTTCTGGTGTTTTATGCCCTTTAGCTTCTAACATGCCAGTTTAAGTCAACAAGGTCCGCAGCCGACATTTCCTTTACTGCGGAGATGGGGAATCCATTTGTTGACAGAGGTGTCCATACATACACCAGATTGGAATTGGTGGCCCTGGTAAAGGCAAGGGTCATACCCCCATCAGACTTGCAGTCTTGACCTTTGTTTTAGTGTTTACGCTCAGGCAGGTGTGACCGTGATTGCGGGGTGCATGAACTGGCATCCATCAGGGCATCCGTTCCCCCAGCATGAATGTAAAAGAGCCTACATTCCGTGGGTGAGGCCCTTGTCTGTTCACCTGCCAAAGCAGGGCAGATAGGGGGCTATAGCACAGACGGCCTCTCTGGCCCTGGTGTTCCTGATGGCCCCCAGGGTCAAGGTCCCTCGTTTGCCTCTCTAAAGGGATCATGTGGATGTTTTTTACTTGTACACTTGTTTTATTTATTATTACATTGTTGATGGGCATTTTTGTTGTATTTCTTCCATGAAACACAAAAGGATACTTCACCAGTACCTTGCATTTTGGACACAAAATGTCCAGTATTGTTTTTTTTATTTAGTTACTTGTGTTCTGCTAAAAACTAATAGCAGTGTCACAAAACAATATGAAAAGCTGTTTTAATATTTATGATACATTAGAGACGATGAAGACCATGTGGATCATGTGCTGGCTTCACCACTGTCAAAACCTACAACTGGCTTACTAAGAAAGGGACATAGGTGAATTACGGACCAGGCCAATGGGGCCATTGTTCTGGAGCCTCTGACTACCAGGGGCACGGGGAGGCCCTGGGCTGCAATGTCTCACAACCCATCAACTTTGAAAACAAATGTTTGTATATGCTTATATATGTGGGCCCCACAGCTCATACAAGGCCTCCTCAACAGTGCCCTGTGACTATGAGGGCCCCCAGCCATCTTATAGGACCCTTTTTTAGTAACTCTTTAATCTTATAATGCCACCCGGTGAAAGTTTCCATGCTTTTCTTTGAGTAGAAGACCTTGAAAAATAATTTCCAAAAAGCTACCATCATATTTTAATACACTTGTTTTTTATGTGAAATTTTTGCTGATTTAGCTAAAGTAAAATAAACAATAACATTTATATTTTTACTGATATTTTAAAAGGAGTATTTATTTAATTCAAGCAACATGTGCGTTAAATTGCATTATTTAATATAATGTTTTTTATAAACAGGTTTAAAATATATAATTTTCTGACTATTATTTCATATGTTAGGCTTTATATGGTTAAGCTTTATTCTTTGTATAAAAGGGCTGTCAAACAAAAACATTTATTATACTCTTCATTGCTACAACTGCATGGTTGCCCTACATTACAAAAAATAACTTGGCTTAGGTGGTTGTGAAAAATAAAATATTTGTATTTTACTTTGTGTGGTTCAAAAGTATTGATTAAGTTAGATATATAAAGTTTGTTGAGATATATTTATATGTTAGTCTGACAAAACCTTAAATAAAACCAAATAGTTTTAAATGCTTGAAGTTAGACATTTTTACAGGTTTAACAGAAAGAAAGAAACAAAGAAAGAAAAAAAGAAAGAAAGAAGAGAGCACCTTAAAGCAGATTAGGTGCTGTAAGTGATTTTTTTTCATGGAAAAGTATGCAAATATTTTTCCTACTCCCTTAAAAATATTAATGAAATAAGTGTCCTGAGATATCTCACCGGTCTCTGTGATAGCTGTAGACTTTGTAAACAGCAAACAAAAATGTGTCTGTGAGCCAAATACATTTATGCTTTTCACCTGTCAATCATTTTGCTCGATCTCACAGTGTTGTATTTGAAGCGGATCATTGAGGCTATGATTCAAAATGTGTCAGTTGAGGGCTCTATTGTGCCACTGTTGAATTTGACAACCACAGGAATAAACAACACTGTTCTTTTGCTCTGTTTTTGTCTCAAAATTATCTTTAGAGGGCGGGGTTTCGGAATGAGGGGGCATGGCTAATTCAACGGCTCAGTCACATGAAAGCTTCAGAATGTTAAAATCGCTTACAGCACCTCGGGCTTGTGAGTACATTTTAACAGCTGAAGTCTGAAATTACGAACATTCCAAAACAGACTCTGTATGTAGGGTAGTTCCAAACAGGATTTCCCAAAGAATTAACAAATGACCACTATTTTTGAGCCCCATAACTTTTAACCCTTCAATGCTCTCACAATGGAGGGTAAAGTCTTTGAAGGAAATAGGGTGTAGGGATGATCACTTCTGAAAGGACCACATCCAATCATTCAGATGAGCTATAAAAGGTATAGCAGCACAAGCCAGAACTGCCTGAACTCTTTGCCAAATTTTACCAAACCCTTGCATAGATACTGTAGGAGCCTACTGTATTTGTTAAATTCATCAATATTTAAAATGTTTGATGAAGTAAAAATATTTCATAATTAACATGGCCCCTTTAAATATATGCATTTTGTATCCATAATTTGTAGTATTTACATTCAGTTTACATTATATATAACAAACATTAAAATGGTACTGTCTCTTTAAGAACAATGGCTGTTCAGTGAACATGTTTTGGTTGAGCAGTTTCTTTACCACATCCATGCTGTGTGTTTGAATTAATCTGTAAATATTGAAAATCATGAAAATTGATTGCGTAGATCTCAACTTTACATTTACATTTATGCATTTGGCAGACACTTTAATCCAAAATGACTTACAGTGCACTTATCACAGGGACAATCCCCATGGAGTAACCTGGAGTTGAGTGCCTTGCTCAAGGACACAATGGTGGTGGCTGTGGGGATCAAACCAGCGACCTTCTGATTAACAGTTATGTGTTTTAGCCCACTAAGCCACTACCACTCCTAGATAACTTTAAAAGATAACTGGACCGGGGGGGCCTAAAAGAAAATTGGCTCTGGGGTCTTGCTATTCATAACCCCCCCTGGTTATGGATAATGGATAGTCAGCCGGTTGTAACAGCAAAATAAACCCTGACAGGTTAATCAGGAAATTATGTAATAATATGAAATCGCTGAACAGTTGAAATCCTTCTCTGGTTTGCGTTGGAGATCTGTTGGTGTTTATTTTTTTTAAAAGACCATCTGACTGTTTATATGCATCTTGTTACAAGACTGCTTGCAAAATTACTAAATAAATGGACATGAAACATTGATTTTAGTTGATTATTTTATTGGCTTACTTGTAAAGATCGTACAGTGATCCGAGAAGCATGAAAGATGACTTGCAATACCTGGATAACCAGTTTGATACATTTTAATCCCTGAATGTGCATTTGTTACTCAGAAATATCAGACCGCTATATGGTGCCATTGACATATCAGAATTGAGTATTCCAGAGTGCCATGTAATAATTTTTGTTAACTTCTCCCCAAAACTGTTGCAGAGAAATTAATAAACTGAATGCCTGTTGTGAATGCCTTTACAAACATTGAATTGACCCAGTGCTGTTTTACTAAATATCAGCACTTCTGGAATGCCTCTCGTCCAATCAGTTTAAAGGATTGGAACTAACTGTTATAAAAGTGTAATATAGAACAGTTTTTCTGGTTGTTTCCTCAGGGAGAGAAAAGCAAGATACAGTGAAAACAAGAACAATAAATGCAAATTATGAACCTGTTACCAAATAACATAAAATTATCTCTACCTCTTTTTTTCTAACACCCAAAACCTCTCCACTTCCTGACTATCCTTGGGGAAATGGCCACACTTCTCCTGTCCGCCAATGAGAAACATCTGTTGTGAAACACGGAAATGATCCCCTGACAATTCTTTTCCAACAGATTCCCTCTTCCTCAGTGCTGTTTAATCACGTGTTAAAACTGGCGACAATAGAGCAAGTCCTAGCAATTTGACGAGTAGACAAAAAGTCAGATAACAAATTTACAGATTTTTAATTAAGTTTATGTTTTTTTCTTCCTCTTTCACGTGTCTCTCATTCTCTCCTGAATTTCTCTCAGCAGCTTGCGGTTCCTCCGCCGTTAATTTAGTTCCTAAACACCTGTTTTTGCACCTTTGATAATTATGGCTGGATCGTTTGTTAATCCACTCTAATAGTGCTCAAGCTGAGGCCATTTGCAGCTAATAATTACGGCAGTCAGCATGGGGCTTGGCTCGTCTCTGGTGGAGCCTGTGTGATACAATACTGATCACAGCTCCACTGAGTTAACATGTCGACTGGGAGAACTCAACATCACGTCCCTGCTTCTTAAAGCTTCCTCCTACAGCTGTCTCTTAAAATTCAGCGCTCTCTAAATGCAATATTCATCCCTGTTTTGGGACATCTCTTTTGGAGATATTAGTGCAAACTTGACCTTAAAAAGAGATGAATTAATCAGATGGAAGTATATCAGGAAAAATAAACGAATTCTCGAAGCCCTGAAGGAAGTGCAAACAAATCATTGGCACAGATCTCACCTTTGGGAGTTGTCATACTTTGCTTTTTTCCCTCCAATCTCTCTCCTTCCTCTCTGCTAAAAGTTAGCTAGCGCTTGCATATGATCATTAGTGTGGCTGCTGCTCTTTCAGAGATCAAATGGTGTTTTTCAGCACCAGTAAAAAGTGTGTTGGTTTGAACTCCAGAGGGTTTGCCTGGAGGCATTAAAAACATTGCCGTGTCAATCTGTGCGTGTCAAAAGCACTCTCACAGGCTGCTAGATAAAAAACGGCGATCATTTAAATGGTAAATAGTCTAAATGTTTGGCGTTTGAAGAGTGGAGGAATGCCGAAATAGATGCTGCTATGGTTCACAAGGAGGCAACGAGGGGTGAAGAGGCTTCGTATACTATGGCTAATCGTGCATGTATCGGAGTGTCTGATCGTTAGTGATGAATTGAAAGGAGAGTTCTAAGGCCGGTGTTTCATTCTCAGATCTTTTGGTATTGACAGGAACAAGCAGTACAGACAAGAAAATGCTGTCTAGTCTACAGTAAAGAGGAGATTATCTAGTGTGACTGTACTGACATACAAAAAACTTTGAAAACTGAAAACAAAACCTAAAAGTCTTGTGGCGCAATCAGAGATAAGGCCAAACAATTTTCACAGAAATTTTTGTTTTTCCACTAAACCAATACAAAACAATTTCTCCCTTTTCTGCTTGTTAAATATAGTTGTCCCTTCAGCTATTGCTGAAACATAAACAGATGTCCATATGAATATATATACAATATATATATATATATATATATATATATATATATATATATATATATATATACATACATACATACAGACTACAGAAAAGTAAAGAAAGAGAGAGAGAAGAGCAAAGAATGGCAAGATTTACAACAAGTTAACAACAACCTTTGAGAACCATCAGAGACTCAAAATCTCCTTAAAAAGAAAGCTTAATGACACATCAACATTTTATAAAAGGGTTACTTACATTGGCTTTGGTGCTGAACAAGAGTCCGGATGCGTATAGAATACGGAGATTCTCAGTGAGTTTGTGAGGTGAAGTGTTTGTTGGATTCGTCTGGAGATTGGTTGTACGAGGGAAGTTTGAAAGAAGTTAACTTGGAAGCAAGTTGCCAGAAAGTCAGGAAAAGTGTCCGTCTAACATGGGAGCAAAATGAGCCACGATAATCTTGTGCAGAGGTCTCTGGAAACCAAATAAATACACACCCATCTTCTTTATAATGACCAATCATGGGTGCCAACTTTTAATGAGAGAAATCTTCCTTTGTTCCCCTTCAAAGTCTATTTGCATGTTTTATGGTGGTCTAGGAATTAATACAGCTATACACCAAAGTATGGTAAAAGTAGTATAATGCATTTTATAGTAACATCCTATACACCATTAATTGAGGCAAAAAGAGAGGATCATAAAGTTACCAGAGGGATGTAGAGATGTTTCTGTTTAGCATCTCCCAAGGCACTTAATGTGACATAGGTCTTTTAGTGACCATTATCTTGTAGACGTTTTGGAGCCGGGCAAATGTTTTTAGTGTGAGGAAAGGGAGAGGGGGAGATTTTATGACCAGATGAGCAGATTGAGTTTCTTGATACTGTCCACACGTTACAGGTGATTGGGGCTCTCAAGAGCGAACACCTAGTGTCACTACACCAACACAACGTTGAGTGAGTGACAGACAGGGAACTGGTTTGAGTGGGTAGAAAGTCATAAGGGTTCAGAGCAAGATAAAGTTGTGCAAATGACGATGACATAATGATTATTAATAATAGAAATGAAGGCTTTAATATGTATCTAAACCAGTTACCAGTTAGTGTTACTGCAGTAAAAACATTTTAATTTGGATGATGATGTGTATTTTAAAAACCTTGAAATCGATGTTGATGCATGGTACACTGTTTCTTTACCATGTCAATGCTGTTTATAATGTCAGGGCTGTCTAGCAGTTTAAGTTCGATTTCCTCCATATAGCACTTTAAAGAAAAATATTCTCATAAAATGGGTCACATATGTTTTGTGGTCTCCGTCAGCAGCTGCAATATCGAGTGAAGCCCGTCTGAATGTCAGAAATGTTGCTCTTTGCTGTCCCAGAGCTCTAGCGACCTTATCTCTGGAGCACGCTGATGTGCACTGCAGCTGTTCACGCGAAAGCACTCTTCATTCGATACGCACAGATGCACGTGTCAGATATGAGAAGCATTGCTGAAACGAGATGAAAACAATAAAATTAGCTTCGGCTGTGGCCACCCACCAGAGTGGCTTGTAAGGGGGACGGAGTTACCCGCCACTGACGATTTCTACCCGCATTTGGCAGGTGGGCAGGTTTTAATGTCAAGCCCTGTGTGTAACCTAAGTAATGTAGCCTACTAAAAGGTAATTAACTTAATTGAAAGTCAGTAACTGTAATCTGATTACAGTTATTTAAATTGTAACGTTTTAAATTAGTTTTTCTTTACCTTGAAAGTAATTAGAGTACAGTAACTAATTGTCATCAGATTACACACTGCTCCCGATTTATGAAAAAGCAACCTTTGAGAAAATGCATCATACATGATACAAATAACAGCCTTTTAGTTATTTAAAAATGTAAATAAAATCAGCATATGACTTTAAAGGAATAGTTCACCCAAAAATGAAAATTTGCTGATAATTTACTTACCCTCAGGCCATCCAAGATGTATCTGAGTTTCTTCATCAAAACAGAATTTAAGATTTTTAGGATTTTATTTCAGGCCTCCTCCTCTAAACTATGCAAGTGAATGTACTAAATTCTTAGACGGTCCAAAATGCATATTTAGAGTGCATCAAAATAATCCACATGACTCCAGTCGACAAATCCATTTCTTCTGAACCCAAACGATTGATTATTTTTAGAAACAAAACAATACTTTTTAACTACAAATGTTCACTTCTGTACATCTCTATGACATGCCTCAGGAGAGGGAAGACATAAGCTTGTTGGTAAGGTCACGCATCATGTGGAGGAGGAGGCAGGAAGCGTGTCATTGTTTACAAGAGAAACTTGCACCGACCACAGACCAAGCACCGTTCACAAACCAAAACAGTCCAAAATTATTTCAAAACAATATAATATAAAATACAAAATAATTCCAAATAATAATTAAAAAAACATTACTGCAGTAAATAAAAATCCTTTATTTCGGAGCAATGCCGTTGCATTATCTACTTGTGCTTCTTCTTTAGAAGAAATATATAGGCTATATGTGACTGCCAGGAATTCAAGCCACACAAGTTGTAGTTAGTGAAACCAAGTGTGAGAGCATTTACTGAGATTCACAGGATTTACAGGGTTTACACAGTGTTTTCACACATACCTGAGTTCACTGCAAAAACAACACGGGCACAGCTGATGAATTCAGATATCGACCCTTTGTTTCTTTTGATAGTCTGAAATACTCAGGGGTTAAATGTTCACTGCACACCCTCCAATATTTTAGAGAATGTAGGGGTGTAGTGATATCCAGGTTCAGCACGATAAGCCAGAGCTTCAATCGCTCATGATCATGTATAGGCAATCGATGAAAAGTTTATATTTTTTCCGGCGTGCATTTTCTTTGGGGTTTCTGAAGGTTGTAGGATCCAGGATACACACACCAAATGAACATTTTGAACAATACACTTATACAAACACAAATCTACAGTCAAGAAAATTTAACTTACATCATCCCTCTTATGAGCGCGTGTCACAGAGATGTAAGAAAGAGAACATTTGTAGTAAAAAAATATATATAAGTATTGTTTCTAAAAATAATCAATCGTTTGGTTTCAGAAGAACTTTATTTGTCAACTGAAGTCGTGTGGATTATATTGATGCACTCTAAATATGTATTTTGGACCGTCAAAAAATGGAGTACATTCACTTGCATTGTTTAGAAGAGGAGGCCTGAAATAAAATCCTAAAAATCTTAAATTCTGCTTAAATGAAGAAAAAAACTCAGATTCATCTTGGATGGCCTGAGGGTGAATAAATTCTCAGCAAATTTTCATTTTTGGGTGAACTATCCATTTAAAGCTGTTTGAAAATAAATTAGAAAAATGAGTGACAGATAAAAGGCAAAAAACGATGTGAGAGAGACATAGCAACATGGCTGTAATACGACACCGGCCTGCTGTCCTCTCCATGTCCTTTCTCCCAGCGCCCCAGAGTCACGTATCACTCATCGTGTCACAGTGAACTCCAGATGCTCTCACCCAGGAGAACCATCCCACCCCTCTCATCCCTCTTCATTCTCTCCAACAATTTAGTAATGAAATATTGATTTTTAGTTAGATTCATATTGATGCTATTAGCTTTGCATTGATAAATCACAGCTCTGTGCCCATCTTTGGCAGAGCAAGTGTTTGCGGTGCAGTGCCGGGGAGATTACAATCAAGCCATTGATGTGTTAATTTGATGGATATCTTTGATTTCTGTGTCGTTTTTTCCCCCTTGCTTTTTTCCTTCCGTGTCCTCTATTTCCACGAACTCAGTTTCATAACAATGCTTTAACACAAATCACACACGGCCAGATTTATGAGACTCGCTGTCCATAGGAGCGCCTGCAGCCTGCTTCACATTCTTTCTCTTCCTCTCTGTTTCTTAGTGTGTTTGTAGGAAGGTGATATCATACTCTTCGCCTCTCTTCACCCACGCAGCATTTGAGTGTCAGCCTGCACACATCCCAATTAAAGCCCAGAGAGAGAGAGAGAGAGAGAGAGAGAGAGATAGAGAGAGAGGTGAAGCTTAAACTCGAAGCCCTTTTAGTCTCACAGAATGTTTCTATAAACACAGCTGAGCAATAGATGATCATCAACATTTCCTTAAAGATGATTAAATTCACAGTATTTTAATTAAAGCCAATATCAACAGATGTTTCCTTTCTAAAACAAATAAGTACATATTTTAGGTTGACTGTTACTTAAGGGAGTAGTTCACCCAAAAATGATAATGTTTGTCATAATTCACTCACCATCATGACGTTCCAAACCTGTATGCTCTTGCTTTTTTTGTGGAGCACAGAAAGAAAAGGAGATATTTTAAAGAATCTTTACTTTTAAATAATCTTTTTTTTATTTCTTTTTATTCAAGGACAGTTTATAGTGACCACATCTGTCAAGCTCCAACAAGGCCAGTATATTATATGGTTCATTCATTGTCAGAGGTGATAAAAATGAGAAATATTTTAAAAAGCAAATATTTTTGCAAAGTTGCAATCTTTTAAACATGTTTTTTTTACTTCACACACTCTTGAGTGTCTAAAGGGGTACTTTCTGTTTTATGCAACACCACATGTCTTCTATCTTGGTATTAATACTATTTGAAAACATTGTCTAACTGCTTATTTAATAATAAAACGTTAGTCTGCATTTTTATTTTTAAAGCTTTTTAGCTTTTAATGAATTATTATTAATTTTATTTTTTTACATAACCTTTTGATTTACCCCCCAGACAAAATATCAATATGACTTTGAACTCAGAAACGTAATACATGTTCTTTTTCGAAAAGTGTTCCCTCTGGTTTTTGTCCATTTTGATTTTGTTGAAGAGTTCTGATAAGAAAATTATAAATATCATGCGATCCAGCAGAATTTCAGAAATGAAGCATTTGTTTAAAGCATTTAACTAACACCTATTTGTGGCAGGGCGGAGGGCGGGGCCGGGTCGTGATACTACACACCCGGTCCAGTATTAGGCTAATTATGCCTCCATGAGGTTTAAAGGCTGACTGCAGAGGGCCGTGCGGGAGAGAGAGATCGTTAGCGGACATGTCCGTCATGTGTTTATGTTGTCTTTTAAGTTTACCATTAAACTATTATTTATACCGTCAAGCCGGTTCTCGCCTCCTCCTTTCCATTAATACGTTTACACTATTTTATATTAATAATGTTACAAAAAAAAAAAAACTACACAAAACAGAAGCTGACACTCTAAACTGTATCAAAACAACAGTTTTGGTGTGACATTTATTGCATATTGAGTGTCACAGCTTGCTAATTTCACACAAAATTCACCCCAAACAAAATACGCAGACAATGAACATCAATATATATATACAACAATGTCAATTCGTGCGTTTCTGAAAGATAAAAAATATCACGTTCTCTGAATACAGTAATACCAACACAGACATCCAATGTCAGGTTGTATAGCCCTATATCTTTAAAACCATGTAACTACTTCTCACCAAATATCACATCAAACATTTTCCAGTAGCCAATGAAAAGAAATTACATTTTATCCATCTTTGCAATAATGACATTTGCCTTGAACTGAATTTAATTGTAAATTATTATGTCTACAATGAAAGTGCTCTCTCGTAAGTGTAGGTAAAAATTATATAGAGGGTAAATAAATGTAGGTTTGTAAGATAATGTTTACAGTTGTCCATCTCTCTTCCCCGTTGACCCATACAAGCAAGAGGAAGTTCACAGTCTCCAAGGCACCAGATTATGTGATTGATCCAAACCCAAAATGGCTCCATGTCTGGCATTTTCCAAGTCAGTGTCGTTCTATAAACCCCAAACTAAAAGAAAGTAATAAGACTGGAATAAGGTATCAGCCTCATTATAAGGCACCACAGCTCAGACTTTAAATCATTTAAACGGATACATTGACCAAGAAATTGGCATCAGGGCTTCTGTTACAAAAACAACAGCCTTTGGACTTACAAAATTGTGCTCACTTTCTAAGATTTGACAAATATTAAGTTGCCTAAACATATGGAGTTGGATCCTCTTGATCACGTGAAATTCTGTCATATATAAATAATCATTGATTGCCTCTGTTTACTATTTCAAAAAAGTGCGGACTTGTACAATAGTGCAGTGTTAGTATCAGATGATAATACAAAGGTAATATGCCTATATAGCATGGTACTGAATGATTACCATATTTATGCACCCAAGATATTTACATGAAACTCCAAGGTGCTTCAAAGAATACCATGTTACTACCATGTAAGTAAAAGTCCAAAAGAAACATGATATTATCACTGTACTTTTTACTGCAAAATTAAATAATAAATAATTTGTAAACACTTGCCTCAAAATGCTCATGTCATCATGTCATTGATATAGTGATAGGCCACTTTATTTATAGCCCACTTCTAGTCAACAAAATGCTAAATGTTATGATATTGTAGCATTAATTTCGATTTGTTAGAGCCTACAATGTACAGTATGTTTATATTTAAGAAATGTTGTGCTAACCACAGAAAAGTACTTCAGCAGGGCAAACACAACTGAAGTCCTCTCTCCCAGGTAAAGATGGAGTGGATGCCTTTCTGTTGTGCTAGTATCAGACATAGGCTCTTCATCAGATGACTAATGGAGTTGTGCAGCTAACCAGGAGGCCCCAGGCTGTTTGTTAGCTCCTAACAAGGTGAACCAGCTCCTATGGAACAGCACACCAACGCTGAAGGATTTATTACAGATCTGCGTGTCCGCAGGCCACGAATGTAAGCGCCTATCTCATTGTAGTTGGTCCACCACACTAGCAGAGAGTTTAGATCCTTATTGCATCGTTTTTTTAAGACAGTTTTGGAGAGGGAATGATTGATGGATGGATAATCAGATGAGTAAAGGAGTTTCAGTAGCCTACCATATTAGGGTAGAGGATGAACTAGTACGTGTTGAAAAAACATGGAAAACATTCGTTTTAAAAATACAATTATTTAAAAAAAATATGTATTGGGGTAGTTGACATTAAATTATTTTGGGAAGTTGACATGTCCTGTGGTGTGACATCTAAAATGGCTGATTTATAAAAAGGGCTATCATTTTAATGTGCTATAAAACATTTTTTTTTATTAATTATACAACAAATAATCCGTCTGATCTGTCACATCTTGCTGTGGACTGTAAGCTTATGTTCAATGACATGGGAATCAAATATATTGACATTAATTTTGTAGTGTCTAATTAATGTTTTTATCATCTGCCATAATAATGCAATATACAGGTTTTCAATCTGAATGTCTGAATTATAATTTTTATTACAGAAATTATTGGAATTATATTTTATTATTTAGTATCTTTATATGGGGGGCTTATTAGCATATATCAATGTGTGATTAATTAGATCAGTCAATCAGCATGTCATGTAATGTACATTTTACGGCTGTCGGAGTCGGGGTGAGAAGGTGTTGATTAAACACACTAATTCAGTGTGATTGATTATTTAAAAAATAAAGTGTTTTAAAAACTACAGCTTTATAGGCAGGGCCGTAGCTAGCGGGGTGAAACGATTCTGGGGGTCCACAGGTCCAGGGGGTCCCACAACAAATAATAAACAGTATTTTTTCAATAGGAAAGTGTCCCAGAGTAATATAGAGTCAGGGGGTCCAGAATACCTGGCTATGAACATGTTTAAAGGGGTCATGACATGAGAAACCAAATTTGCCTTGATCTTTTGGTATATAAGAGGTCTTTGTATCATTAAAACGTCCTGCAAGTTTAATATTTTATGACGTCCTCCCCATTCTAAACGAATCATTTATTTAATCAAGCTCAAAATACAGCTCGTTCTGGATTCATGGTTAGAAGTGACGTGACGGTTAGAAGTGACGTACCAGCGTTTGCATATGACCGCCTCCAGCACAAGATAACTACGCTTTAAGCGCCAAGACAACTACGCTCATTTCAGTATGAGTCGATGGACAGCGAGCTCTGACAGAGACTACTTGTGCACAGGAAAATTACGATGCCACACAGATGTGCTGCTCCTGGCTGTGGTCAAACAAAACCTCTGAATAAGCTGCCGAAAGATCCAGACGTCAGGGAAAAATGGATGCAGTTTATTTTTTGTGGACGTCCCAGTCACGGCAGTGTTAACTTAAGCGCTTGTTCTGTACATTTTAAGGATGACTGTTTTGAGAACAAATCTCAATATGATGCTGGCTTTGCCAGAAAACTGTTGCTCAAAGATAAGTCTGTGCCGACTATTCTGGGAACAACGACGACGCTAAACTGTAAGTAATCTATTTTAAACTTTAAACTACTTTTTAAAGCGCAATTTCATTCATTATGAATAATCACAGTGTTTTTACTTAGTTTACTTGCATATTGTTCTGGCTGGGAGCGTCAATAATTGATACATAGGCACTGACGTTAGCCAATCATAACAGTGGGCGTTAACACTGAAGTCTTAAATGGAAAACGCCCCCAAAACAGACTGTTTGAATCAGAGGATGAGAAACAGGGTGGGAAAAGGTCATAAATCACTAGATTTTAAAAGTTTTTCTTAAAAAAAATATTAATACTATAATTGCACCTAAGGGAACATAATAATACAATAAAAAAACCCATGTCATGACCCCTTTAAAGGCAATGCACAGCAACCTAAAAAAACGCACAGCAACCTAAAAATGCTGTGTTTATGACGTAATGCAACCAAAAGTGAGATGCTCCAAAAGCATCTCACAGATGCAGGTATACATTGATGCATCCTTAGAGATGCAATCTTGGACAGATTGACAAATTTAATTCACATAATGGATTGCTGTGGACTGCAGGCTAATGTAGGCTTATGTTCAATAAAATGGAAATAAACTTGTATTGCTTTGTAAAGCAATTTTATATTATTGTCAATGCTTTGCATTGGAGGGGCTTTCTCAGCAGATATTTATAAAGTTATTATAATATATTTATATAAGTTATTTACAAATGTTATAAAGTTGAATTAATTAATTGGCATATCATGCAATTAATTTGATAACAAATTTGAATCTATTAACAGCCCTATTATACATTTTGTATCATTAATTGAGTCTCTACGTTAAATATTTGTACTTTTAAAAAAGAACCATTCAAAATTTATTTGAAGGCAAATGGTGAAAAAATAAATTGTGACCAGTAACGAGACCTACATACGTTTAAAAAATGTTTAACCTAAACTATTGATGTTAATTAAATCAAAGCTCATGGACTACCAATTGTACCTTTTGTACATTTTGCTAAATACTTTATTCAGAGACTGTATTTCAATTTACACATAATATAACAATTAAACAAACTATGTATAGGGAGAAAACCAGCGCACATTTTCCCAGAGAAAACTCCATTCTGCCCTTTTGTTCCTCATTCAATACAATCAGCTGGTGTCATCCAGCGGTCAGTCTCCATGCAAGGAGGGGCACCTCTGTAAGAGAGGTGGAGGGGAGCTTTAAGCGACACTAATCACCGTGCTTGCTGTCAATCGCCTGCCAATATTAGCCGCCCCATCCCCATCTGTCAGAACCGGGCCTGATGGCTCCCTCGTTAGTGACAATCACCTGCCCTGAGCCAAAGCGGCTGTGCTAACATCCATCACTCACTCGCGCCTATTTTTTCTACTGCTGCTGTCTAATGGCCTTCGTTCAATTGTCTCCTTTAGCTCACATGCTACAAAGTTAGTCGAGCGCAGGGATGATGTGTTGGGGTGGTGGGATGTGAAGGGAGGGGTGGGAGCTGAGCAGCTCAAACATTTCAGGAACAGTGCGGTGGTGTAATGAGCCATAGCAGCTGGATATACCTGTGCATGCTTTGATAAAGGTGAGCTGACACACCAGGGCCAGATAGGCACTTTGGTGTCGCAGACATATGCCTATCTATCATCGCAGAGCGCTGGAGGGGAGAGAGAAAGGGAGAAAAGGCCAATAGGGAGGAAATGGTGTGAGAACAGCTGCCAGTATTTTGTAGTCATCAGTAGGTACAAGCAGCAGCCTCCAAATTGGACGTTCATTGCTAGAAGGCTCTTGATCTAGGTTTCCCCTCTAACAATCCTCTGAAAGAAAGCAATATGATAAACTATGAAGAGCGACTCCAAGCTATTCTTTTTGTGTGGCCTCTTTCTCAATCCATGTATTCTCCATGTTTATTTTTTTTTTGTCCGAAAAGAAAAGGAGGGAAGAAAACGTTTAGGGGTGCAGTGTACCATGCTGGACTGATGCAATACATTCTATTTGTGGGACTGTAGTAGTAAAGCCACTGGACTGTGGCTGTGCTTGCCAGCCGTAAGATGATTAATTCAAACTTAACACCAGAGAAGACACTAATATTCATCACCTCTGCTGCATTCCACCAGAACACCAGCCCACAGCTCTCCTAATTCATCAGCACTACACCCAAGCAAAGCTGGAAAACAACAATGTATGCTGATAGAAAACAATGGAAGAAAACTCCAAGCTGGTGCGTTTGAGTATCTTAAAGGAATAGTTCCCACCAAAATTAAAATTCTGTTATAATTTATCATCTTCATGTCGTGCTTAACCTGTATGACTTTCTCTTTTCCCTGGAAAACAAAATGATAGTTTTGAGGAATGTACAACTCTCTCTTTTAAAAGCAATTACAATGAATGGGGACTAGATTTTTTTTAAACAAACTGATCTCACAGTGAAATCGGAAACAGTAGATTTACTTTTCTTTAGCTAAAAAAGCTCTGTGCTTACCGAAATGCGAATGTAAAAGCGGTAAGTGTTGTTGGGTGTACGGGTATGAGTGAGCTCCATTTTCTAAGTGAAATGTCCACAGAGGGGCGCCAAAAGCAAGTTGCATATTTTATAAACTTTAAATCCCCCAAACCTAAAACTAACCATCGGTGGGGTAAAAATGTTTACTTTAGAGAGAGAAATACAACCTCCAAATTGTGCTTTTCACTGATTATGCGAAAATTATTATGTCCTCTATTCAATGAGGGATCTGAACTAGGGTCTTCGGCGCTGCTGACACAACATGCTTCCGCGATGCACTGGAGCCAATGCAAAAATGTCTAATAGGTGATGTCAGTGAGTCTATATAATGCAGCTGATCCAAGGGTTCCTGAACTCCTCCTGAACAACTTACCACATTGTTTTTAAATGGATACAAAAGCACTATAAGGCTTTTGCCTTATAATAATAGCCCATACAACTTGTGTGCTATAGATCTTTTGAAGGCTTTTCTGTCTGTTCCTTACACAAAGCTGTCATATGACTTCAGAAGACTTGAAATATAGAGCACAAGTCATAAAACTACTTATGTGATAGTTTTATGGTGCTTTTGCATCCTTTATGAAGCTTAAACAGCGCAGTTTTGTGGTGATTTTTTTGCCTGCATCACAAAAATATCCTTGTCGTGCCATTTCCACCTCAGTTCAGACAGCTCCATCATAGGCTTGGGAATCTTCAGATTTACACATATATTTAGCCACAATATTTTAGATTTTACTTACATTTACATTTATTCATTTGTCAGACGCTTTTATCCAAAGCGACTTACAAAAGAGGAAAAACATCAGCGAATCATCTCAAGGAGACAGTGGTACAAAAAGTGCCATATTACAAAGTTTCACTATCATCAGAATAGTATACAAAACAGATTTAAGTGCAACAAGAAATAACTTTTTATTTATTTATTTATTTATTTATTTTTTGTGACCGGTTAAGTGCTTTGGAAAATATGTGTTTTTAGCTGTTTTTTGAAGATAGAGAACTTATATATAAGATAGAGAACTTATATAAACAAACTTATTTGTTTATCGGCATTATACTATTGTATTGATATTTTAGATCCCCTTACCAACTTCCACATGCTAGAATGCCTCTTAACCACTTATAAACAATATAAAACATGAAACAGGCAGGCAAATTTTGTCACAATAATTGTTTTTACATTGCCCAACAAAACAGAGATTTTAAAACACCTAAACCTACCCCTATGCCTAAACCTAACCAATAATATAACAATAATACAACCAACCAACAATGTAAATAACATAATAAGCAGATACATGTACAGTAACAATAATCTATAACAAAAATCACTATTAAAGCTGAAATGTTCCTTTAAATTGATGTACTGTACATGATGTTGATTATTAAGAATATAGAATTTTAAGAATTACTGATTTCATATTTTTGGTTGGTCCCTTTTCCTTATTTACATATATGGCGGTGTCCTGAAATGAGTGACCCTGTGCTTTTCATGCTTTTGGAAATAAATCCCATTAGTTTATGCAACATCAAACACTATTGTGTTGCTCTTTGTTCCCCCATCTCTTTCGCTTGCCTTGCTTGAATCAGATATAGATCATCTGAATTGCGATTGTTGAATGGAAGGATTGTTAGCATGTAAATTAATCTCTTAAATTAGCACGTTTCATTGTGTAATCAAGTTCTGCCGTACGCTTGAAAATAAGTCTTTAAGGCTCTGAATCCTGCTTTGCTATAGAAATCTTTTCTCGCAGTACAATCCCACTTCTCATCAGATGCAGAAAATACCTCACTTTGTTCTGTTGTGCTTTGCATTGTTGTTAGCCTTCCATTCAGACAAAGGAGACATTTTATGGTGCAAATGATCTATTCAGCATTGCCTCCTCACATAACTCCTCACAGAAACAACCCTTTATGCTGGAGAAACACCCTCATATGTTAAACAGACAAAAACCAAATCCCTTTTTCCAAGAGGGAAAAATGAAACATGCGTTGTGCCCGAGAGCTATTTTTTCGTTTTGTCACAGGGGACCGAGACTTTACACGTGCCTCAACATGGCGGCCATGACCGTGTATGAAGAAGAACATAAGTGCTGACTTCATCTCCACTTTCCTTTACTCTCAGTAGCCAGACAATCTCATCAGCAGTGTTTCTCTTCAGCATCTGCTTCGTTATGATGGCCACCTGTCCTATTGTCCCCCGAGACGGCGAGATAGGACTGACAATTCACACATGTAGAATGCCAAAATATGGTGTTGGTGTTCACACCAAATATTTCTTGTTTCTTGTTCTCAAGACACGTATAGTCACCTATGGTCTGTAGGCAGGGTGTTTTATTGTTCACAATATGCCTTGCTTACTTCAGATTTAATTGTTTTACAATAACATTAGGCTACATTATTTGGACTATATCATGACTGAACGAGTGGTTTGTCTCTTTATTTGTCTTGCAATTAAAAGGAAAATAGCCAGTGTCAGATCTTTAGAATTACAGTCTGGTCCAGTTGTCTGAGACCACAAATCTGGGATTCAGAATCTAATTTAAAAATGCAAATAAATGTTTTAAGACTCTGAAAATATATTAAGACATGAAAATGAATTAGAAATGCTGTAGTTATTTGTAAATTGACACAAAATTATATATATAACTATAAAAAGTCAGACTAGGACAACCCAAAGTGCGTGAGACAGAAAACAAATTTAATTGTTGACATTGGCTGAAAAAAAGCTCTACATGATCACGCTGATGTCACTGAGTGTGTGTCTATTTTCTGCTGTGACTCAACTGTGACTGTTTAAAAAATATAGTGTTTTAAAAACAAACAGTTATTCTTGTCCCAAACGTAATATGGAATATTCCTACCATCAGAGCAATTCAAGTTTGAAGTACTATTTGTTTTCAGCAGGGGGCAATAAGCTTTAATTTAAAAAATGTCAGCTTTATAGGTGTAGCTAGTGGGATGAAAGGTGGTAACAGCACGGAAGACTGTTTTTGACCGACGCAGAAACCAGGAAGTGATCGAGTTTACAAGAATAGTGGCGAGATGGATTTGGAGGTAAAATTTTCCCTCTAAAATTACATTTCTACTCCACTGATGGTTAGTTAGGGTAGTGTTAATAAAATATGAATTACTATGCAATGTATTACATCATTTACAGCTAAAAACAACTCACAACTCAACTATGCAACTCACTTTTGGCACCCCTCTCTAGATATTTCACCTGGAAACTGGAGTTCACACATTCCCTTACATTCAAAAATACTTTCCGTCTTGGCCACTGGGGGCAGTGCTTCAAATTTTGTTGACCACAGACCGAGTTTAGCTAAAGAAAAGTTAACTTATTGTTGTTTCTTAATTCACTGTGATTACAGTCTGCAATACTACAATTTACATATCATAGTTGATGAATTAGAATTTGTCTTTTTAAAAGCACACATTGAGAGTGTTTAAACATACCTATAAAATGTCTGAGTTAAAGTGTTCCCCTGTGTGTGTCTGAGTTTGAGCACATTATAGATAGCACATGATGGCCTACCAGAGAGCACATTGCATGCCACACCAGAGACAGAAATACACTGCATCATTGCTACACAACAATAAAGGATGCATATCTGTCCCTAGAACAGCTTTAGAACTATCTGATCACTGTCTGGTTCAACTTCTTCCGACTTACAGGCAGAAACTAAAATCAGCTAAACCTGTAGTAAAGACTGTAAAAAGTAGTACCAATGAAGCAGTGCTAGAACTATTAGCCTTCTATGACTGCACTGATTGGAGTGTTTTTGGAGCTCCAGCCACTGACCTGGACAAGCTCACAAATACTGTGACATCATATGTTAGTTTCTGTGAGGACATGTGCATTCCTACTAGGACTTCTTTAACATACAACAGTGACAAACCTTGGTTTACAGCAAAACTTAGGCAGCTTTGTCAGGCCAAAGATGATGTTACAGAAGTGGGGATACAATCTTGTACAATCAGGCCAAATACAGACTGACAAAGGAGATTAGAACGGCTAAAAGAAGATATTCTGAAAAGCTGAAAAAAAATTTCAGCTAATTAACCTGCATCAGTGTAGAGAGGACTGAAAGACTTTAGCAACTACAAGACACCAAACCCCAACACTTTAGGGAATCAACAATTGGCTAACAACCTGAATGTGTTTTACTGTAAATTTGAAAAGCCCAGTTAGACAACCCACATCCTCTCCAACATTCACATTACACAAACATTAACATCTCCTGCCACCAGCCTCCTCCCCTCTCCTGCTAATCAAAATGCACTTAAGATCTGTGAAGAGGATGTGTGCCAGGTCTTTTGGAAACATAAGAAAAGCACAGGGCCCGGATGGTATTTCACCCACTTGTCTAAAATCATGTGCTGACCAGCTGAACCCCATCTTCACACAGATCTTCAACAGATCACTGGAGAAATGTGAAGTTCCCTGAAGCTTCAAACGCTCAACAATCATCCCAAAGAAACCCTAGATCAATGACTACAGACCCGTCGCTCTGACGTCTGTGGTCATGAAGTAATTTGAGAGTCTGGTTTTGGCCCACCTGAAGGACATCACTGAACCCTTTCTGGATCCCCTACAATTTGCTTATAGAGAAAACAGGTCTGTGGATAGTGCAATCAATATGGGACTGCATAACATACTTCAACAGACCAGGGATGTATGTAAGGATTCTATTTGTTGACTTCAGTTTGGCTTTTTACACCATCAACCCCTCCTATGGACTAAATTAACCCAGCTCTCTGTTCCCGCTCTATCGGTCAGTGGATCACCAGCTTTCTGACAGACAGGCAGCAGCTAGTGAGACAGGGGAAATTCACCTCCAGCACATGTACAGTCAGCATTGGTGCCCCCCAGGGATGTGTAATCTCCACACTACTCTTCTCCCTCTACACAAATGACTGCACCACTAAGCTCTCCGTCAAGCCTCCTGAAGTTCGCAGATGATACAAGCAATACAGGCATCGGCCTCATCAAAGATGACGATGAGTCTGGAGCTGAACATGCTCAAAATAGTGAAGATAATAGTGGACATTAAAAAGAACACCCCAACATTAACCCCACTCACCATTCTCAACAGTACTGTGGCAGAAATGGAATAATTCAGGTTCCAGGACTCTACCATCTCACAGGACCTGAATTGGGAGACCCACATAGACTTAATTTTGGATAAGGCCCTAGCAGAGGTTGTACTTTCTTTGGAGTTGAAGAAGTTCAACCTGCCACAGGTGCTGCTGATACCGTACTACTCAGCAGTCATTGAGTCTGTCCTCTGCACTTCAATAACTGTCTGGTTTGGTTCAACTACCAAGTCAGACATCAGAAGATAGGATAGTTTGGACTGCTGAGAAGATAATTGGCACTCCCCTTCCCACCTTGCTAGAACTGTACACATCCATAGTGATGAAAAGGGCTGGTAAAATCACTTTTGACCCCATTCACCCAGCATACTTCCTCTTCAAACTGTTGCCCTCTGGCCGGCAGAACAGAGTACTGAGCACCAGAACAGCTAGGCAAAGGAACAGTTTTTTCCCCTCAGGCCATCCACCTCATGAACAGTTAAAACCCAACAGTATAAAAGTTTCCCCCAAATGCTTTCCTTTGGTCAATACAAATATGTGCAATATTCAGTTCATTCATTCCTACTTATACCCATATCTCATTTATATTCTTTAACATATCCTACCTCTTCTTCAATATATTACATTACCTGCACAGAACTGTATATCTGTATAAAAAACATTCTAACAACATTGTTGCACTATTGTACTTTTTTATCTGTTATATCTTTTTTATGACACTATATGTATATATGTTTAAATGTATATGTTTGTATGTATATACATTACATTCTCTTGCACTGGAAGCTTCTGTCACCATGAAAAATTCCTTGTGTGTGTAAGCATACTTGTCCTGACAAGCTCAGGAAGGAGGAAATGGCATAAATAGTGGAGGGCAAACTGAAATATTTCAAAAAGACATTCATGTATTTTATTTACCTTAAGTTCATTTGAAATGGTTCTGTTTTTTTAGACCTATTGGCTTTTTCTGGCATTGATAATTGAAAGATCATCAGATAATTATCCAGCAGTACAATATTCTTCTTGTATACATAATAAACTAATAAACAAACATTATTAAAAAGAAAAAACTAGGCACTATGACCTTTTTATAGTTTGAATATCTTTCACCCCTTTAAATGATTATGTGGCCTTCTGGAAAACTTGATTCTGATTGGTCAATCATTTTTATATAATGACCACTAAACTGTATAAATGACCCTTGTCCAAGGCAACCAATTTCCTGCATAGCTGTACTAGTTTCATGTCTCTCATATAATTTTGCAGCCTCAATTTGAAACTCAAATCAATATTACATGCCCATTTCTTTATTAATGTATAAACTAGGTGTGTATTAAGCAGCATAATGTACACTCAGCCAGTCATTATCGAATAATAAACCCCTCCTCTCTGTTACCAAATGACAGTGTATTGTCCCTTACATACAATACAACAGTAATTTTTACATCACTTGCGTTTGGCTATCATAAGTGGCACTTTGGTGCCCAAAGTTGATTGCTTTTCATTTCAAAACACTGTTTAAATACAGTAAATGAAGCAATTATCTATTATTTATACCTTTAACTAGTTTTGTTAGTCTATCATAGCAAGTCCTTGCACACCTGCTTTTCTTTATTATTACAGATGGCTCTATCATTAAGCACAATAGCTACATTTTAACTTGCAAAAATCTTGGGAGTGACACATTAACACAGTTGTTTTTCTCAAAACTAAGTACTCCATGAGGTGAAAGGCCTTTAAGTACCTGTTGATAGGTGGCAGTAAGGGACATGTTAATAAATACGGTTAGGCTGCGGAGAGAGGCCCGGTGTAATCGTGTGCAGTAAGTCAGATTGCTGTCTGGCTCTCCGGTATCAGTAAAGAGTTAATGACACGCTGTGCCAACCGCATGCCTCCTCTGCCTCGCCTCTCTATTGTAAAGGCCCGCGTTACACAAAGCTAAGAAGAGGGATGAGCGGAGAGAGGCGGAGTGTCTGCCGATGAACAGGAAATGAAACAAAGAGAGAGAGGATGGCCCGATAGCAGTGATTATTGCCCAAAATATCATATGAAGACGGCAGAGCGCATGAGGGGGAGGACGAGCGTGCCGCCCACTTATCCTCACATAATGAAAATGTGCAAGGTGTGAATGTAGGCCTGAATTGTGTGTGTGTGTGTGTGTGTGTGTGTGTGTGTGAAAGAGAGAGGGGGTGGGTGGATGCAGGGTGGATAAATGCTAGGAATGTGCTACACTGTAAATGTCTTTTTTTTTTATCGAATCACTTTTATTGTCACATCACCATACACACAAATGTAGTGGTGGGTGAAAGTATGTAGGTAGGTGCATTCTCATATACACAGTACACAGATAATGCAAAATATACAATGTTTACACACACATACACATTTACAGTACATACAGTGTTGGGTAGATTACTTTGGAAATGTAAGCTGATACTGATTTCAAATTGCGTGACTAAAATTGTTATTAGTAACAATCTTTTAAAACATTATAGGTAATCTAATGTGATAACTTTTGGATTACTCATTTCATGTTTGCTAAACATATTTGCAGGTGTATAAAGTACTACTAAATATAAATATACAGTATAAGTAGCTATACAGTATACAGTATATTACATTTCTATTATTTTACTGTATATATGTCACCGGTCCTACTCGACTCGCACTGAGCTGAATTCGAACTAGCGATAACTGTCCTGGGAGTCGGACGTGCTAGCAAGGAGGCTAGAAAAGCCATGGCTTCTAGCCTCGGTCACTAGTGCCTCTTTTAAGGTCAGGGGAGTGAAGTTTACACACTGCACAGCTATCACCTACCAGCTGGTTACCGTTACATTCACTCGCCTAAACCTCATTCCCATCCGGCTTACAGCACCAGTGTCACCATCCTACTCAACCTGCTCCGAGCGGGATTCTAACTGCTGATACCTGGCATGGGAGTCAGATACTCAAGCAAGGAGGCTAGAAAAGCCATGGCTTCTAGCCTCAGTCACTAGTGCATCTCTTAAGGCTTAAGAGTGAGTTATACACAAAGCACAGCTATCACTTACTAGCTGGTAACTATTACATATACACATATTCAATACATGCATGGTAAGGAACCATAATACACAATGTATAATGCACATTATGGAGGAGTGCAAAACAAGATTGACAGCGGTAATGTAGAGCGATGTTGAGTGTGAGATTTTGTGTGTGGCTTATGTGTGTACACTTTCAAAACCCAGCAGAATATCAAGGTTACCAGAATTAATTTGTCCTTTGGCCATTCTTGGGGTTTACCCTGGAGAGTAAGGCTGCAGTTCTACCTTTTCAAATGGTGGTTAATCTGGGAGTAAAATGTATACAGACTCCCGGTGCCCTTGTAATATGTTGCTTGAAGGAAGGAGCCAATCAATCTGCTTTTGATTCATGAACATATTTTTCAGATTAACTCTCCAGTGCCATTAGTGTCCCCGGAACAGTGGTGAAACAAGGTTACAACATGCATAGATAGGTAGCATTTCCTGTTTATGGAGATATTACCGTGTATTAATGGCTCTCGCTATTCTAAACAAATGAAATCCACAGTAGGCTGACTTTAAATCAATAGTTTTCATTTGAACGCCACAGAAGTTGGGTCAAGCTCAAACAACGCCCTAGTCAATGACAAGGGCCAATAAATCTTCAGATTATGAGTCGGACATGGCCGATGCTGGTGTTGATTTGTGACCTTACTCAAGCTGGAGTAAACACAAGGTCTGTTACAGAGTCTGTTAAACTTATTACAAACCAGATTGACCAGACTTCAAATTCTATTGGATGAGCTGCATTTGAAGCTGTTGTAAAATGCAGATAAGCCCACACTGACTGCACACTATCTATTAGTGTGCCTTGTAATGATGTTTTTTGGCAACCTTAAAGAGCCTAATGTAAAGTCAGGCTAATACATCATAATATTTTGTATTTATAATTATAATTTGCATATATTATTATTATTATTATAAATAACTTATGTAACTTTCTAAATATTTATTAGGGTCAATACAGGTTAAGTAGAACACTTTCTGATAATTTATCATTGCCATTGTTTTAAAATATAATGACAGATTGCTTAGGTCCTCATACAATACCATAATTAAGATCTCTACTTCACACTACAGAGAAAAAAATGAAGGAGCATTAAATTCAAACATTTAAGAATCCCACTTTACCAGTTGTTCCACTTTAATTGTAACCTGTCACCCTACATTTATTAAAAGAAAAAAGTCACTCGAAGCTGTGCGTTGAAGCATTTTTACCATGGTTAAATCACTTCGCATAGTACCTAATAACACCTCCCATGAATATATATATATATATATATATATATATATATATATATATATATATATATATATATATATATATATATATATATATATATTATCAAATAGAAAATATAATTTTTTACACAGAGACATTGAGAATTCAATAGATTGAAAAGAAAACGTGACGATTAATTAGAACAAAATGTGACATTATAGCAATGCTTGCAGTTTGAAAACTCAGTCTTGATGATCTGGCACTGCTAAGGAGTTTGTACTCTGCAGTTTCGGAGTGACAGACAAAAAAACGTTTTTTATTTTAAATTTTAACCATGACATTTCTAAAATTGAAACATAAAAATTCAATTTTAGTGCAAGTGTGAACTTCCTCTTTTTACCTGCCGTCTGTTCCCGCAGTCTGACCTCCCTGTGTAAGGTGTTCTATTATCTTTTAAAACGATGGGCAGATTCTATTTCCTGTCCATCAATCAGCCACTTAAAATGTACTATGCTTGAGATTATGATGAGCAAATTACACATACAAGAGCTCTCTGCTTCAAAATGGTTATGAGAGTCGTTAGGAGTGTAATTAACCTTGTGTTAAGTGGCATTTACTAATGATTAATGTGCAGTATTATAAAGGCAGATTGTTTCCAAAAAATGAATACCTCGAACACAGCCAGTTTAAGGCTAATTGATCCAGACATCAATAACCTGATGCAGGATCTATTACAGTGCCTATTATAAGAGTGACGGGAGAACAGGCCAGCTTTTAGATGACACAAATGGCTTACTTAGAGATAGAAATTTATGGTTTGATATTTGCTGACAATACTTAGCAGGAAATGTAAGTTTTACCATTTTACAGGAAAGTTCATTAAGTTTTTTATTAAGCAATATCACACTTGAATTCATGGTGTTACACTGAATAAACCATACCTCTAAGTATTACAATATATGTGATATACAGAATGAGGTATTATTTAAAGGTTTAAAGGTTTAAAACAAGTTAGGATCAATTGACAGCATTTATGGCATAATGTTGATTACCACCAAAAAAAAAAAAAGCAAAAATCAAGCTTACATTGAGAAGGGGCGGGTTTACAATTTCGGAGGCCCCAAGCAGCCAAACCAACCCGGGGCCCCATTTTGAAAATTTTGATTAAAAAAATTACATAAAATTCATTTTTATTCATCCTACCATTGTAGCCAAGTACATTCAAAATGTTTAATGAAATACAATTCTAGTTCAAGATAATTAATGCATGTTTTCCAGTTTTTTTACTATTTAAAAAAATATTTTCCTAAATATATTTTTACCAAACACTTTTTTTTTATGAACAGGGTGTGCAAAACCTTCAACTTCACCCACTAACATTTTGGAATTCAGTTGTTATTTATTATTATTATTATAACCCAATAATTTTTCATTGTTGTCCAGTTTTTCAATGTAGTACAGTATGATACAGTATTACTATTATTACTTTGAGGATTTGTTGTGTACAATTCCTGTCTGATTTACTTTACTTTCACCTGGTGCTTATATTCTAATGCTGCAGTGTATTGTTCATTGTTAACAGTAACAGTAAACATACAAGGCACAGTGGCACCTCAGCACACGTAGAGCAGAAGAAAACAAAAAACACTGCTGTTTATAAAGCGCTGAAACTTTGCTTGGAGCAGAACAATTTGGAATAATGTTAAACATTGTAAAAGTCACCTCTTTGCAACCTGAACTTGTTCAGAATGTTAAATCTTTGTGACACCTGCACTAAAAACATTATAGACACAGCGCAACGAATGAGACAAAACGCAGGTGTCTCAACGTGCATTTTTGAGACCTAAGTTATTTTTAACTTGACACAGTGTCTAAAAATGTGCCGATCCTGCATGAGACACTGAAGAATCAGCGAGAAATGGTGCAGCAGTCAAGGGCCTTTGTCCAGCGTGTGTTTCCTTAGGAAAACAATGGAAAAACAGAGCAGACATGCGCAAAAACACGTTCGGTGTGAACGGCCCCTAACACATGGGTGAAACAAGTTCGGAAGTCATGTTTTTATGTTTTCATAAATTACAAACCCAAACATAAAGTTCTACTTGAAAAACTGACCCGAACCAGGCGGACCTCTTACAGCTCTAAGAGTCCTGACAACAGTATATTTGTGTGTGTAACCAGAACATCATGTCACCCCTCAAGTGGTTTTTGCAGAGCTTTCCTATGGGGTCAGGGGCCCCCCTGAAATACAAGGCTCCACACAATTGCATGGTGGTTAAAACCACTACTGACAGTGAGCCATTACCAATGGAAGTGAATGGATATAACTTTACAAAGGAAAGGTTAGTAACCAAATTTTTCACACTAAAATCGTGTTAACAGGCATATTGTTTATATTTTGTTGCTATACTTTTGTGTATTTTAATGTTTATGAATCGGCCCCATTCACTTCTATTGTAAGTGCCTCACTGTAACACAGATTTTTGCTTTTTAAAAGAAAAGGAGGGACAAGTCGATATTAACAACATTAGGGAGAGTAAATGATGACAAAATTTGTATTTTTGGATGAACTATCCCTTTCATACAAAATAGAGGAACACATAAGAAAATTTTGGTGTCTTTGAGAGCTGTCATGTCTAATCTGCATGAAAAGGGCCATGTGAGGACTCCTCTCTTTCTGTCTGTCTGCGTCTTTCTCCCTGCTTCTCCTTTGCCTGGTCTGCTGACCCGCTGTTAAGCTCTGTATTTGTGTAGCTTCTGCTATGTGTGGGGCCTCTGCTCCCTCTGTCCCTTTCTTTCTCTCATCCTCTCTGACTCTCCCTTTTGCTCACTCTGTTACATAAGTACGTGCATGCACGTTTGTGTGTGTGTGTGTGAGGCCCTGGCCCCTCAGTCTGCCTTTCACAGAGCGAGATGCCTGTCATTCTAATCACCCGGCCGCCCATCTCTACCACCACCAGCTGGCTGAGTCAACAAGAGAGAACGAGAGAGAGAGAGAGAGAGAGAGTGACTGACTTGACTGGGCTGCCAAAGAACATATGCCCTTGTAACGGTATCTACTCCCCGAGCCCTGTAGCGGGGCGAGTGGTGGAACTCGTGATCTGTAGCTGGCAGGGACGTCTATGATCCATGTCTGTTAAACCCATGTCTGACTGACGCTGCAAGTGAGCTGAGTCCTGACACATCTGATGCTCAGCCGATCTGACACGCCGGTGCTCACGTTGGTTTCTTCTGTCCACTGCATTGGAGGAGCACAGTTAGAGAAGGAATGGGGGTGGAATTACTGAGCAGGGAAGAGAGAGAGAGTTTGCAGGCAAATAAGAGGGATAAGACAAGGCTGGATAGATAAAAGGATGCTTGACAGCCAAAACCAAAAAAGTACAATTACATTTAAAAACCTGCAGGGTTGCCCACATATTGTCCATAGCATTGACATTACTTTTCCATGACATTACAAGTAATTTGTAAGTACTAGATAAGGATTTGTAAAAATCATCTTAATTCAGAAAAGTTTACTAATGAATCTTTCAGACTGATCTGTGGTAAGGGATTTTTTTTAAATCATTTTGATTAAGATCGATTTTCTCATGAACCATTCAGAGTGAATTGTTAACTGGTTTGATGGATACATTAAAAAGAACCGACTCAAAATAATGATTTGCTTTCAAATCAGTCATCACTTTGGCTTGCTAGCAAGTTTTACTGTACACAAGAGCAATGCATGACTATTTGCACCAGGTGTTAATAGTGCCTGCCACACAACACAGCTGTTTGCACTTAAAGGGATAGTTCACCCCAAAATGAAAAGTCTCATCATTTACACACACTCATGCCATCCCAGAAAGGTATGACTTTCTTTCTTCAGCTGAACACAAATTCTTTTTAGAAGAATATGTCTGTAGGTCCATACAAAGCAAGTGAATGCTGACCAGAACTCAGAAGGTTCAAAAATGACATAAAGCAGTCATAAAAGTAATACTTAAGTTAAGACTCATGTGGTTAAATCCATATCTTCTTTTTATTTTTTATTTTTTTTAACAAAACACACAAGTTAACAAGACATAGCAGCTTATACATGTAAGAGACCAATAACACATATGTATACACACACACACACACATAGTAATAATTATCATTAATTACATTTTCTGGTGATGTTGTGTACAGAGAGAAAAAAAAGTATTAGATATAATCTCCAGTGGTTAAATCCATATCTTCTGAAGCGATATGGTAGGTGTGGGTGAGAAACAGATCAATACCAACATCCTTTTTTACTTTCAGTCTCCACCTTTAACCACCCCCAACCACAAGAAAGTGAAAATTAAACTGAAATTGTAGATTTACAGTTAAAAAGGACAAAACTATTGATCTTTTTCTCACCCACACGTATTTTCGCTTCAGAAGAGATGGATTTAACCATTGGAGTCAAATGAATTACTTTTATACCGCCTTTTGGGCCTTCAAAATTTGGATACCATTCACATTGTGAGGACCAACAGAGTTTGTTCATCTTTTGCAGAAGAAAGAAAAAAATTCACATCTTGGATGGCATGAAGGTGAGTAAATAATGAGAGAATTTTCATTTTGGGGTGAACTGTCTCTTTAAATAGTCTGGTGGAAATTAAAGACAAACTGTGCCCTCAAGCGTTGATGCAATGGCCTAGCGTGTAAGGATGGTGTGGATGTTCCTTTTGTGTGTGTGTGTGTGTGTGTGTGTGTGTGTGCAACGACTCTGTTTCCGTTTCCCATTTTTCCCCATACTGTTTCCTGTCTCCACTCTTAATAATTCTTATAATAATAAATAAAAATGTATATAAAGTTTGATTGCTTCACAGTGATTGGTCACGGTGACGGTCCGGGAGTTGATAGAAAGATTTGATCCTGGAAAAATTGACCATGGATTTATTATAGTAATACTGTAGTAAACAAGGTTTTCTTGTCTTTTCCTTTTTTTTCCTTCTTTATTTTTGTGCCGAAGCCATAGTTTTAATGCAATTAACCATGGTGTTACTACAGTAATATTATGTTAATATTGTAACCATGTTTAATTTGTGGTTAATTTGATTTTACTACAAAATACCATATACTATGTTTACTGTAGAACAACCATGGTTCATTTTTGTAAGGTAAGTTAAGGTAAGGTTAGGGTTAGGGCTGGGTGTAGGGTGTTTGTAGGACTTTCAATAAACAAACTGCTATTTAATTAGAAGTGAAAATAGTCTGCCACTATTTGTACCAGTCTACCAGACAATCATCTAATACTATTTGCACTTAGTGCAAAGAAGATTCTTTTGGATGCTATTTTCACTTTGTGCAAATAGCCTCTGCCATGCAAAATATAATTAGAAAAATGTATTTTCACTTTGGAAGTTTCACAAAACACAAATTAAAAATTCCCCAATATTTTCTGGTTTTTCATGAAGCTGGGAACCCTGAGAGGATCTTGAGAGGCCCAAAACAGACATACAAGAACACTCTCAGGCCATTCTTTCTGTATTTTGACATTTCAATAATCAATAGAGCCAATTTTAATATTTGTCCAACTGGAGGATATAATGCAAGATACAATGAAAACCGTAAGGGTTACAAACTCACTGGTGCTCTTACCACCACCCTGCAAAGCTATTTCCTGACCTCCGAGTAGAAATTTCTGGAGGCCATGTTGTTTGAACTAACCTCAGCCCTCATAAAAACAAGCTGCTCCAGGGCTCTATGCTTACCATAGTGCGCCATCTCCTGGTTGCCTTTGTAACTATAAATAAGATGGAATGCCACTTTTTATGTGGTATTTACATTATTAGAAATATTTCAATACAGCTTGACTTGTAGATACATTTTTATCCTTTTTCTATGTCTAGAAAACATGTGCTTCAGTTAGCTGTATTTCCTCCAGTCCCTGAACAAGCACTTCAAAAGAGCACTATTACATGGAAATGTTTTGCATTTAGTCTAATGGAATGTTTCTGTGACAGTTTTTCCATTCATGTGTTTTATATCCCTTTACTTAACCCCTGTGCATCAATAAAAAAAGGTCCTTAGAGGACACAAATATCTGCATAAAAAAACTGCCATGAAAATATTATATATGAATATTAATTTCCACATTCACTATCTTTTTTTTTAACCAACATCAGTCCTGATCATAACTACCAAATATTCATATATTTTCAGGATTTTAACCCTTTAAATGCCAGTTTTTTTACATAATGCCACTGTTGTTTTTACACATACACAAAATTTCTCAATACACACATACAAAACACACTCTGACATCCATACCAATGCACCCACACAATTTTAGCTGCATCATTTATTCAATTGGCCTGCAGTGCTCTATAATACAGCAAACAGAAAATATGAAAAAGCATGTACATGCTCCATAGGCTAATCGTGAGAAAAATAGCGCTATCTGGTGGAACATATAAACATTTTTTATTTTGAAGCCAGGGCTCCGGAATGAAAGCATAATATTATAAAATTCACGATGTTATGCTTTAAATGCACAGGGATCAAAAATTGCAATTTTAATGGGAACATTTTTGTACTGAAGATCCTGAGTGTAACTATTTTGTGTATGGTGTGAAAAAAGACAAAAATGTCCCGAAGGTTGCACAAGGTTTAAGTTAGCACCTACCGAGACTGATTTATTTATTTTTAAGAGGGTGATGTTTGTTTCATCAACTTCAGCTTTGCAATTTAACATATGTCATTTAGGGAACGTTTAATTCGTAGAAGAAAAGCCTGTAAAAACTCAAGTGCAATGATGGTCGTTATAGCAATACCTTCAGGCCTGCGTGTAATTCACCTTCATAAAGTCACTCTTGGCTCATTAAAGGTTCTCCCATTAACAATAATCCTTCAGCATTTGGCTTAAGGTATTTGGGCTTATGGGCAGGGGAGAGGCATGCAAATGCTTCGCTTTGTCGACTTTACGGCAACACTGGAATACATTAAACTCCTGCGCCCGTCTCCATAACTGTTTCCCGCTGTGAGTAATTAGCATTTCTTGGGTGAAAGATTCTAGCATGATTGTCAAGTGTATTGCAAAAGACTCAAATTACTCTGTTTTTTTTTTTTTTGTGGGGTATTTATCTAAGGACTGACAAAGTCTACTTCGGTTCCCTTGTGAAGCGAAGGGGGGTGGGGATAACTCTAGGACACATTGCCATGTTAAGAGAATGGCTTAAACTGGGTGTGCATTTGTGTAGTGCAGAAGCTACGGCATATATATCTCATGAAGTTGATGTGTATTGTACAGCCTAAATCCTTGTCCCCTTGGATGTTTTGTTGTGAATGAAGAATTAATTTAACTTTCATATAGAAAATTGAGTGAGTTGTTTCCAAATGAAAATAAATAGTAGTTTTAAATCCCTAAACCAAGATTAAAATTGAAAATTGGAACTCCTCTTAGAACAGTCAAGCTAAATCCCTCAAAATTGGCACAGACCTTCAGAACTTTCTGACTCGGGTTGCTATGTCTTTTCTAACTGACCGGACCATACAGATTTTCTATAGCGAACATCTACATATCAGCACAGAACTTACACACTTCACCTTTAAATAAGATGATTACCAAGAACATTCTTGGTTTGCTTCCACAGGCTGTTCATCTTTTGTCTAATAAATATTCAGTTAAACAAGTAGCAAATTTCAATAAATCAGCACTACTATGTTATTGTTAACATCACTGTTTGTTGAGGGAATCTTCCTCTTCTACTCATTCATTACAAACTCGATGCATAGGAAGAGGCCTAATCACAAATTCCACACCACTTGGTCCAGGAGAGTTGACTCTTCCTATCTCAGTTGTCAATATTGCAGACTGTGCATATAAAGAAGTCCCTAAAGAAAATTACACAAGAGTTTAAACCTTCAGGTTAAAAGCTTTGGCACAGACACTTTGCCAATATACATTTATCACTTTCAGCTCTGGCTGGGCCAAAAGTAGTGGGCTAGAATCATGTCCTTCTTAGAGGTGTCTGGTTGGAAGATTGGCCTGTCCATCATCATTGGCTCTGCCAATTTCCCATGAGTGTACAAAGGGTTGAGCAGTTGTTTGTGTTGAAGGCAAAGTGATTGAACCATTGTCCTTACACCACTCTGACTTTCAGAACATCAGTTCTAGGGCATTGTTAGAAATCCGTTGACTACCATTGACATGAGAGGAAAAGTGAGTTATCATAAACGTCATGGTTACTGTTGTAACCTCCGTTCCCTGATGGAAGGAACGAGACGTTGTGTCGAATGTAGTGACACAAGGGGTCTTTCTTGAGAGCCTCGCAAACCTCTGGATTTGAGAAAAGGCCAATGAGAAATTGGCAGACTGAATTTGCATGTCCCGCCCCCGGAGATTCAGGTATAAAGAAAAGCGGAAGTGCATCTGTCAGTCAGGTTTTTGCACTGAGGAGCCAAGAGTAAGGTTCGGCTGTTTACAGTGGTAGGTCTAGTGTCGTGGCAAGGGGGACACAAAGTCTCGTTCCCTCCATCAGGGAACGGAGGTTACAAGAGTAACCATGATGTTCCCCTTCTGTCACTCTCTCGACGTTGTGTTGAATATAGTGACACAAGGGGTCCCATTTAAAAACGTCATGCACAAACTGTGTTACGTGAACTGCTGACACAGTTGCAAGCAAGCTACTGCGTGCTAGAAGGAGCGTTATCGGCCGTACGTAACACTCCCAATGCCCTAACACAGTGTCAGTTCTTGGGTCCCCAGCACCCCTGAGGGGGGAACAAGCAACATGCCGAGAAAAGAGATGCTCTGAACCGGGGCGAGCTTGCTCTTTTCCCAGTTGACCTGAAGCCCTAGACGGCTGAGGTGCCTGAGCACCTGGTCCCTGTGGGCTCAAAGTAACTCTGGAGAGTGAGCTATAATGAGCCATTCGTCGAGGTAATTGAGTATGCGGATGCCCACTTCCCATAGCGGGGCAAGGGCTGCCTCTGTGACCTTGGTGAAGACGCGAGGGGACAGGGACAGGCTGAAGGGGAGGACCTTGTACTGATACAGCTGTCCGTCGAATGCGAACCATAGGAAGGGTCGATTTCGAGACAAAATGGAGACATGAAAGTACGCGTCCTTCAGGTCTACTGCTGCGAACCAATCTAGATGCTGAATGCAGGTTAGAACCTGTTTGTGCGTGAGCATTTTGAACAGGAGTTTGCTTTGTAAAGGTTGTGTAGCGAAAGCCATGCATCCAAGCTACGTGCGAGGGGCACTAGGGGGACGATCATTTTTGAGGTACCGGGTGGGGCTTCACAGCGGGGGGGAGGAGTTAATAATGCGTTGGGAGGCAAAAGTGCGTCCCGAGGCTTTGGTGCTGAAAAGACACTCAAAGCACTTACCTTGTTCTGCGCTCCCGGCAGGGGTGGGTTAGAGACTGAGGAGGAGGCCCTGTGAAGACATCCTCAGAACTCGTCAGCAGCAGCCCGCTTGGATCTGCCCACAGTCGTGGGTCTAGAGGTGAAGTAACTGTGTCCGTGGAACCTGGACTGTGTTTTTTTTGTACTGTGAGAACGGCGTGGACTGGCTGGATGACCCAGGAAGTGAGGAAATCGCTCTTTTACTGGCAATGTGGGTACCGCAGCCCGAAGGGTGTGCGGCAAAAGAGAATAAGGAAAATAAGGATTTTCCTCCTAGCCCTCCACCAGGGGACGGAGTGGTCTTGGTACCAGCTCCAGAGTGAACATCTGACTGCCTGGGTCTTCCGTCTCAGGAGTGCTTAGGAGCCTTCCTGGTCCTAGTGGAGGTCCTTGAGACGGGGAGTGTACACCACCTTTGGGGCGCTCGATGCTGGGGCTGAGAGCTGTGCCCGGGTTGAGGCGGAGCTGCCTGTTGTTTCAATGAAGCTGCAGGGGAACGCCTTCAGCGGGCAGACGGGGTGAAGGCTGTGCTGGGGAGGCGCCGCAGCATGATGTGAGAGATTGCTTCCATCTGACTCTTTACCGGTGAAAACTGCTGGGTGAAGTCATCGACGGTGTTGCCGAAGAGACCAAGCTGGGATACGGGGGCGTTGAGAAAGCAGGCCTTGTCAATGCCATCAGTGCATCAGCCTCAGACTGGGCGGGCTGACCCAAAGGTGGCAGCCCATTCAAGTCCTCTGCGTCAGACGCCTGGATGCTCTCTGTTGCAGCGGTGACGTCATCATGGCTCGAGGGAGAATGCAGACCTCAAACCCGGATGGAAGCAAGAGAGCGTGCCAGGGGGCGGGTGGTTTGTGGGGACGTATATAGAGAAGACAATATTGGCCCTAACAGGGATCCTTGTGGAACACCACAATTTATAGTTGAAGAGGAAGACATCTGATCTCCAACAAATACAACAAATTTCCTATTTCGACAAATAGGGGGAAAAACAGTCTAAATCCACCCCTCCTAACATCTCCTTATGGGTTTCACATTAAGTTGTTGAAGGCACACTAGACTAATCCTTCATTGGGCTCTTTAGGTGAACATTGTACAGTTTGTTAAGTGAGTCCGACTAATATCAAGGGCCCTGTATTACAGGATTTATTTTAAATGCTTCCTTAATATTTTATTTTTCTCATTGGGGTTTTTTTTTCTTTTGTCAAAAAATAGACTATACTTGTACTGTTGCTGTACTTCTGAAGGATTTCTGGCAAAAGCATAGCATTAGTTAAAGCTGTAAAATACAGCTACATACATCAACTGTTAAGTATCAGTAAAAAAAAAGAAAATTAACGGGAAATAGGGTTGTATGAAATGTATTTAACATTAAATACTAATCACTTTTTTCCTATTAAGCACAAATTAGTGAGGGTGATGTTAAATGTCACTTTATGTCAAGGGAACCATTTGCACTTTTGAAAGTGGAGACCGACTGAATAGCTCTTGATTAGCATGCTTTAGATATGGTTTAATTCTTTCCTCTGCTGATATGAGTAAAAAATCACAGGGAGCTATAAAGTCTCGAGTTTAAGTTTGATAGGCAAAACAAAGTGGTGATATATACAATTTATTATTATTATATATATATATTTGTATAATTGTACTTTTTTGATGGGAAAGATCAATTTAAAACAATGTTGAGGCCAAAGGATGTTTTGGCAGCCTTACAAAAAAGTACCATGTTGGTACTTTTGGGTTTATGCATTTTACAACTGAGTGATATAATCAAATGTTTAAACATTAAACAGAGTAGTTTTATTATTTTTAGTTAAAGGGAATATTCACCCAAAATTAAAAATTCTCTCATCATTTACTCACCCTCATGTCATCCCAGATGTGTATGACTTTCTTTCTCTGTTGAACACAAATGAAGATTTTTAGAAGAATATCTCAGCTCTGTAGGTCCATACAATACAAGTGGATGGTAATCAGACATTTGTAGCTCCAAAAAGCACATAAAGGAAACATAAAAGTAATTCATTTGACTCCAGTGGTTAAATCCATGTCTTCAGAAGTGATACAATACTGTAGGTGTGGGTGCGAAACAGATACAACTTTAAGTACATTTTCTTTTTAAATAAATGTAAATGTTTACTTTCATATCTGAAGTGAAAGTTAAAATGGAGATTTATTATTTTAAAAACATTAAATATTGATCTGTTTCTCACCCACACATATTGCTTCTGAAGATGTGGATATAAACACTGGATTTAAATGGATTTCAATTGTTTATTTGATTTTGAGCTACAAATGTCTGATCAACATTCACTTGCATTGTATAGAAATACAGAACTGAAATACATTTCTTTGTGTTCTGTTTAAGAAAGATAGAAAGTCATAAGCATCTGGTATGGTATGAGAGTAAATAAATTAGAGAATTTTCATTTTTGGGTGAACTATCCCTTTAAAATGTGTTAGTTTTGGTGATTTAGCCCACTTATCTTATGTATTGAGAACACCAATCAATCCACAACTGTATTATCGAGCGTTTTCTCACACAAAATATCATTTTCTTGGCACACTGCTTCAGCCATTTGACAACGACGATGCAAGGCGAGCAAAAGAGCGTGTTGTGTCCCTGATGACTAGTGTTCGCTCTCTCAGCTGTTTGGCTGTAAATAATCGTTGATATGCATAAACAGCTCTCTCCATTCATTACTGTCATAATAGTGAGGGGCCTGCAGTCAGAGGTCGTCCGCCAGGGGTCTGCTTTTCGCTCTAAACCCCGCAGTACCCGTCACTCCAACCTGCTCCGCCGGTGCTCTAAACCCTCCATAAGCAAGGCTCTGGGTCACGACCTTGCGGTGGCATTTGTACTTCCAGATCGTTTGATTAGCAGCATATTTACATATTTCCTGCCGCAGACACTGTTGGGGTGTCGGAAACACTTGAAGTGTTGTAATTTTCCCTGGCCTTTTGTCGTGTGGCGATCAGGACCCCCACACACACAAACATGCACACATATTTTTCTCTTCCACTCACCTCAGATTACAGTGACAATCCGTCGATTTCCTGTGACAACTCTACAATTCTGCTCTGACCCCGCAGAGAAGTGCCCAGTGAAGTGGATCACAATCCCATCTGAATGCCCCAAAGACGGGTGGTATCCTGCTCTTTAATTGTACAGTAGTCTGAGATTTTTAATGCATGAATCAGACATAATCTATGATTGCCTGTTGGTCTCCATTATAAAAGTTAAAGAGGACTTTACCGGAATCAGTCAAATCAATTAATTCATCCAGCTGTAGGAGCAGTTTAATTCCTTGATAGCAGCCTATAACTCAGAAAAGTGAGATCTATTTAAAGACCCCATGAAATAGTTTGAAGAGCACTTTCTTTTCTTCGATTTTCTCCCCTTTTCTCCCCAATTTGGCAAGCCATGTTCCTCATGGTGACGTATTGACTCGCCTCAATCAGGGTGGCGGAGTACAAATCTCAGTTCTGAGACAGTCAATCCGCGCATTTTATCATGTCCCACCAAGAGTGAGAACCACATTATAGTGACCATGAGGATGTTAACCCAACATGACTCTACCCACCCTAGCAACAGGGCAAATTGGCTGCTTTGGAAGCCTGACTGGAGTCACCCAGCGCACCCTGGATTCGAACTTGCTTAAACTTGTCAGTTTAAGTTCTTTTTAACTTGACAGCATTTAAAAATGCAGCGCTCCTATGAGAGATGCTAAAGACACAGTGAAACGTGGTGTAGTTTTCCAAAGACATCAATTTAGCTAATGTTTAAATGGAAAACAATTGAAAAACAGCGCGAGCGGATGCAAAAACACGTTCATTTTGAACAGCCCCTTATTCACATGACACAGCACTAGCTCAAGTTTCTCAAAGTTACCTATCAAAAAGACAGAATTTTGTTTCAGTTGATTGTAGGGACATTTCAATGTATCCAGCATGTTTGTTATCTGTATTCATAAATATCCCAATTTATTTGGTCAAGAAAACATTTGATTTGAAAAGTCAAAAGTTGAAATAATTTAATCTATAACAAACTTCACAATTTTGTTCTATAACATTTTTAGTATCAGTCTAATTTACTCTCTCTATTAAGAAAAACATTGAAAGCACTTTGTAGTATTAAATTATTTATTTATTTTGTCAAGTTACCTGTATTTATTTATTTATTTTCAAAATAAAGAATAGCCCTGCTAGGCTTTAATTTATTTCACAGCAATGAATTATGATTTGCTATGTGTTATTGCTAGTCAAATAAAGGTGGTATTGCAGGGATTTTCAGGTCATTCCTTCAGTTTGGTGCATTTTTAGTTCCCGATTCAAGTTATGGTATTTATAATGTTTAACTTGAACCGATTACAATTCTAATAAACTGTTTAAAAAATGCAACTTTTTATAATGTTACACACTGCTGTTGGCCTAATTGTCAAATTTTGAATTACTGAAACAATATTAATGTATTGCTCTACTGTAATTTCTCATACAATTCATTGTTTAGTATTACATTCTAACACTAACATGGATTCACTTGTGGTAAACATGTTGTTTTAGCACTACTTGTGGAGGTTGGTTTTGTGTGTGTGTGTGTGTGTGTGTGTGTTCAGGAAATCTGGTTGGGTAAATATTTGTTTTTTGTTCAATTGGATCTTGGTTAGATTAACTGCTCATTCCAGTTTACAGTAGGAATTTAGTTTTTTAAACACACCCTTCATTGAGATTTGCATGTCACAACCTAAGTGATATTCCTACATAAATTGCTCCAGCTTCTCTGTGTAGCTCCCTTCAGAGTTTCACCTTTGGTCAGAGTTCTATTGTGTGGCTAGTAGATCAGACAGACACCTGCAGTTAGTTAGCAATGTAATCACAAGTCATTTGTCTCAGCACAAACCAGCACTAGTAGCTATGCAAGCACAAAAGGAGATCAATGCAATTAGCAGCCATTTTAATGCAAGGGAATTCAATACTAATGTAAGTGAACACACATGACAAAGAGAGGTCAGAGAGAAGAAAATGCTATGTCTTTTAGAGTAAATGCAATTTAGAGCATAGTTCAATTTTTGCTAGTGTGAATAATGTGTGTGGTAAATATTTGTAACATCTAAAAACAAAATGGTTAAAAATCTATTTAAAGCTTTGTGTGCATTCCATATTTAGGTGTAGATTTAGCTAAAAAGTTATATAAATGTGAATGAGAACGTGTACATTTTAGGTGCTGTGACTGGTCACCGGTTCTTTAAGTCTGCAACCTTTTTGCATTCATTTGAAATTAATGAGGCCATAAAACTGAATACATTACAATGATAGAATAATTAGTAAACCACTGTTTAAAATAGTTTTAGAATGAGAATACCATTTCCCAAAAGTATTTCCATGTCAACTACCCATAATCAACAGCTGTAATACGCTATTTTAAATGATGTGTATGAGCAACAGAATATACTAACCTTTTATCCACTGTCTATATCAACATAAACACCATTTAGACCAAACTTAGGGGTAAAGTTTAATTTAGGCAGTTCAAAACTTCAACAATGGATAATGTATGTGAGATTGAGATGCAGATGATCTGAGGAGAACAAGTCAACAGTTTTGTGTGCTTCATTGAGCTCTGAAATAAAAAAAAATATCATGGAGGGAAAAAAACTTTTAACCACACAAAATATATGCCATACATTCAATTACTAGTACTACTCAAACCACAAAATTAATAGTGTTACATAAATAAATACAATCCAATTTCAAATGAATTCATAACATTGTATACTTGGGGGGGGGGGGGGTTAATTTGGTTAAAAACTATTAAGAAAAACTATTAATGTTTCTTGTGTCACTTTTTTTTGTTTCCAAGATTCACTGTTAGTAAATTGCTATTAAGCAGACACATTCCATTCAATGCAACTTGCAAGATACCAATTACAGGAACATTTAGCCCCTATGGAGTTTCCTAGGTTTCCTAGGTCTTGCTGGCAATGGTGAAACTGTGTATCTCACTAGCTCGCAGTTCCTGGGTCACCCCTGCTTATCCTGCAACATGTATTGGTTCTGTTCAGTTCAGTTCAGTTTGACTGCTGTACATCAACACAGATTCACACCGGAAGTTCTTCGAAATGAGACTCAATTCCATAAAATAGGATCAGATTTCTTGGCTTTGTATCCGAAACATTGCTTTAGGCAATATAAATGCTTTAGATGAACATCCATTTTTGACTGTTGTACATATATGAATGTATTTAAATGTACACAGGTGTGCGTGACTATATCTGTAATAATCATAATTGCCATATACAACATCCATAGAAATATATTGCCAAGAATGACTATGATTTAAGTATTCAACCTCTAAACAATATGGCATTCTAAAGCTTTATAAGTAACATTATAAAACACAATATCCCCCAATCTAGTTTTGCACTAATTACTAGTCTCTCTATAATGTAATTATGTAATAAATTAAATGATTATACAGAAAATACAAACAGATCCTTCATCAAAAAACTTAAGCATTGTAACATGGCTTTAAGACCTTATGCATCATTAAATCAACTTATTTTTCTTTCTCTTTTGGGATACTATAATTCAGAATCCACTTATTGAGGCAAACATGTTAAATGGAAAAAAGGGAAACACATTAAAAACTTGTTTAAGCTACATCAAAAATTAAACGCATAGACACATAATATTCCTTAATTGTTGGACCAAACAGATGACTAATGCATAATACGGCATGTCTCTTTACTTTAAACTCTCCAGAGAGATGATTTCTGAAACACTGTCACATATGTAACTGAACATGTCACTCAATGCAAGTGGAAACCTACATTAACATTAACAGTAGCATTACAGCTGCACATAAATACTTAAATCCGGGGTACAAAATGCTAATGACATATTTAGATTCGCCAAGTGTTTGTCCAACCTGTGACAAAACACACTCCTCTATAATAAGCAAACTCAAAACTAAGCACTAAATTTCACTGCATGTCTCATCTTTGTGCAGTTATGCACAGGTTGTAAATGAATGTTGTAAATGAATACAGGCTTTGGAATTGTGTCTCACTCAAGTCCTGAGAAGTAGAATGTGGAAAACACAATCACACACACACACACACACACACACACACACACACACACACACACACACACACACACACACACACACACACACACACACACACACACACACACACTGCACACTAAGGCTATTCAATAAAGGAATAGTTCCCCCAAAAATCTCAATTCTGTCATTTACTCACCCTCGTGCCATTTCAAACTTGTAGGTCTTTCATTCTTCTGTGGCACACAGAAGGAATTTTAAAGGATGTCCCATTTGCGGATTTTAATACAAATGGCAGCTGATCATGACTCACTTTAAAGTTTAAAAACTGACTCAAATAAAAGTGTCATAAACATAGTCCATATGACTTGCATGTCAAGGCGCCAGTATACTTCTAGCGAAATCAAAGAAAGAACAGGTGTGACATCATTTAAAACTAAATCTTGGCAAAAAGATTGCTGGTGTTTTTGAGTTTGTTGCAGGAAAACTTCGTACTGGCTGTTTAACACATTTTACTGCCATTGGTCAATGTAATTGATGGGTGTGACAGGGTGCTCCAACTACTTTGAAGCCAACCTCTTTTTCTGGGTTAGTTACTTCATTCAGTCAAAATCAGTAGACACACTGGAGTGCAGAGCTTTAATATCTTTCTAGTATAATAAAAGTTTTTCATGAATCCTTTAAAACAAAATACTCATAAAATACAATCAAATATGGTAACTAGGGGTGGCTAATAATATTGATTTTCCAATTAATCTTCGTTTGAACGTTCTTGATATAGATACTTAACACAAGATCGACCTTTTACTCTATGCACAACTCTCCACTACAATGAGAGGAAATCACTCTCATTAGCAACCAAATTTCATGCTATGCAACTAAAATTGACAACTGGCTGGTCAATGTTCAGATTTCACTTAACAGTGATTGTGTACTAAAGTGGTGGAGTATTCAGCAGTTAGATCCCTTCACTGCGTGTTGAGAGTAAAAGTAGTTCTGTTTAATGTGTGTCCAAAGACGAGATCCACATTGTCATGAAATAATGTCTATTTAAATACCCTTTCTGTTCTTTACAGAAATAAAAGATTTTTGTTGTTTATCAAAAACAACAAAAAAGAAACATTTTATTTTAATCACTCATAGGACAGACGAGATAAAGTGATTTGAGTCTCTCGTTAACACGTGCTCATTTATAGACACTTTAAAAAAATACCGTCTTTCTTAAAGAGACAGTATTGGTTTTTAACACGTGTTCAACAAATCAATGTAAATACCTGTAAATAGTACAAACTATTTTATTAAACAATAAAACTGTAACAAAAAATAATATATGCAATATATTATCATATTTATTGCTTGAATACATGGATATGTGTACTTTTAAAAGTTAAAGTGTGACCAAAATGATTAAAACAAATAGAAATATATAATTAGTACAATTAATATTTTCATTGTGCACCTTGTTAAAAGATCCACTGTATAATCAACAGCATTATCTGAGAGATGAATTCTTTCATATGTTAGCAAAAGGGACATTTTAACTGAAATAAACCTATATGAATCGATATTGAATCGAATTGAAATTGTAATCAAAAGCTTATGAATCGTAATTGAATCGGGAAATCTGTATCAATATCCCTAATCAATATAGCCTAATGATAACCTGTGTATATTAAGGCCAAATAAAGCTGGTTAGCATTAGCATTAACGCCATGAATACAGTATGTAAACATGGTAAATGACACATTATCCACTGCATATCTGCCTAAAAATCATTGTTGAGTGGTTAAAACGCCTTCTTTTACTAAACCTTCGTATATTTGATTTCACTTTTCACTTAAGCTTTTCTACTTTTATGAGACTTTTGGGTCACTTTGTGAGCTTTAAAGTGAGTCTATGTCAACTGTATTTTGTATTGAAATAAAAGACATCCTTAAAAATGTGTCCTTTTGTGTTCCGCAGCTTAAAGAATGACATAAGTTTTGAACAACAGCAGGGTGAGAAAATTATGACAGAATTTTTATTTAAAATTTTTGGATGAACTTCCACCCAAACAACTTTTCATTCAGGGTATTCAGAGGCAGCATTTCAAGTTTAGGGGATCAGCAGAAGTCCTTGGGTTTGAAAAAACAGGTCACTATCAAATCAGCTCTGACCTTGTTTTGCTGAGGATATAGCCCTCAATTAGGGAGGTGTTAACAAGTTGCAAACATGTTCGTTGATGCAGTTTAGTCTGTTTTGCGTCATTTGTGGCCCTCTCGGTTTAATCTAGAACTTCATGTCAGATTAAAATAAAAACAGATATACATAGAAAAGTCAAACTAAAAACACAAATGAACGAATCCGTAGCCAAAATTTTTTTTTAATTCCTATGGGAAATCAACGAAGGTCTACGCGGGCCACACACACGTCTCGTGAAGCACATCTGAATGTACTCATGCATCATACTGCTAGAAACAGTTCTTCATGGACTTTAAGGAACCTTGAATAACCCATGTAGTAGTCTTCAACCCTTTGTTGAACTTGTTGGGGGGGGTGAAAGCTCAATGAGATGGTCCATGGCTGGTGGAGTCCGTGGGTTCATTGGTAGGGGCGTGGCGGAGTCTCCTATCAGGATACTGCGCATTATCAAAGGCTAGACAGTGCACGGTCTGGACATGGGTCTTCAGGTTGCCTTTCTGCGAGGCGCTGTAAGGACAATATCGGCACTGGAAGGGTCGCTCACCTGGAACAGACACAAACACAAACAAGATGAGGTCAAACAATAAAGGTGAGATGGGCGAGCCGAGGATCGAACCAGAGGAGAAAGGTAACAGGGCAGTGAAGTTGGTGGGCTGGCTTTAAAAATGCTGCTTTCCTTTCATAGGAAACAACAGAGGCAGGTTGGGAAGGTGGGGGGGAGGTGCCGTTGCATGATTGATGGGCTGATGACATGCCATATGGAGATGGTTGACTGTTCCCCCCCGAGGGGATGTCAGCCTTTTGTTTCATGTTTCTGTCAGCTGTTCGTACAAACACGCAAACTCACAGACACAGGGATCTCTGCCTGCCTTCCCCTGAGCAATAAGACATTACACCGACAGAAGATGCAGAAAGTCTGGCCATATCAAGTTTGTGGGGATTGGCGAACTTGACAACCACACACAGACCTAGTTTCTCCTTCTGCCCATCTCTGTTTGGGCCTCAACAGTGGGATAATTGTCAGAGTCCCAGTTTCACTGTTTAATTAGACTGATGTACAATGTTGTCCTCGTGCAACTACATAAAAATATCCCCCCTCACCTGAGCGAAACAAATGAGTCTGCCATTCAATTTCTTTGTATTACTTTTTTTTAGTTTTTTGAAAAATGAATGAATTATCCTCTAGGAAATAATTGTCATTCCGAGAGGCTGAAAAGTGGTATTATAATAAATCATGCCTCTTAAAAACACTAAGACAGACACAATTATTCAGGACTATCTGAAGCCTAGTTGCCACCTGATAAGGTCTGCGGCACAGTAAGAGCTCACATTCAGTGGCACCCTGGTTCCCAGAGGAGAAAAAAATGAAACCCCAATCCAAATCAGAACCTGCAAAATTATGTTAAAGGTTATTGTCAGAGCATCACAGACTGCAGACGAATTTAATTTGACCTTTCCACTCCGCCTGCTTTTGCCATTTGTAATATGCAACACATGCAAAGGGATAATTCATTAAGGGCGGGCCTCCCCACTGGAGCAAAAAAGCATCTCTGATTGTTAAGGTAGGATGCAATCCATTTGATCCCCTAGTGTATGTTGCGAGGCGTTGGTTTATTTCTAGTATCTTCGGTGGCGCTCGTGCGGTCACACCGATGGCAGATAGAAACTGCACATCATAGAATGAAGAAAGGTAGAAATGATGTACAGGATAAAATAGTGAGAGAAAAACACTATATACACACAAATAACGCAAACAACCCAACGAAAAGTGAAACATACTTGTTTTAGGGCTTCTGCAGAGGTTGGACTCCAGTTCCCAAGAGTCCATTGGACTCAAACAACACTGTGGGAGCAAGGTGGTGGGTTAAAAAGAAGAAATCAAATATAAATTGTCAAAATGTAAATGAAATGTAAATAAAAATTTCAAGTTGTACAAAATTGGAACTTGTTCTCTTAATTGTTACCCTGTTATAATATGAAAGCAAGGTGTAAACATGATCATTCTTGAAACAATGAAACCTAAATATGAAATGAAATCTGATCCAGTTAAATTTCTTAATATAAGTTTTTGGTTATACTGTGAATTGTTTAGCGGTGCATGTTATTCTAAAGAGATACAAATGTTTGTTTTCATAATCTCTCATTACCATCAGAATGTAATACTTGCATCGCCTCTTAAATTATTTTCTTTTCATTTGATGTCACCAGGCCTATTGTTTGTTTAACCTTTGATGTTCTAATCCAGAGTTTCCCAGCCCTTTTTTCTGCCACGGCACACTTTTTACAACTAAACAAATCCCACTGCACACCTCTATCCCACTGTCCCACATAACCATCATTGATAGTTTTCTTTGTCAAGAACTTTCATGTTTTCTGTCCATTTTAGTTGCATGTTTACTCGTAATGTTTAAAATTCGGCTATGCAAAAAAGGCAAGTCATGTAGGCATGGTGTATAATGAGATCACAGGTGGCAAGAGTGCTAATTGGGTAATGAATAAAACAACAAATTTACATCTTTTCTTATTTTTAGATTTGTTCTTGCAAATGAATTCTTGCAATGCAACAGCAAATAATTTATAATCTATTTATTTACATGGCTCCAGACTAACATTTAAGAGTAGTAGCACCAGTGTTAAATTCTACAAATGGTCACACCAGCACTTGAGTTGTTCGCATCGGTCGCAAACATTTTCTTTCACGGTTTCTTTCTTTTTATCAGACTCTTGATGATTAAAATGCAGTAATCTGAAGACAAACAAAGCCTTTTTCTACAATCAGAGGACATTAGAAAAGATTTTAGACATAAGGAAAGTTCCATTGTATCCATAGTTTTAACTGTGGCATTTGCAATAAGATCATATTAACCATAAGTAAAAGTAAAACCATGATTAGCATTAACCATAAAACAAATTATGGCTTTTTCATCCAGAAATGTAATTGTATTCTCTCACTACTATATTGATATAAGTTCATGGTAAATATTTTTTTAAAATATCTGTGATGTGTGAATTGAAGTTTACAATTTCTTTCTGTTAATTTCAGACAGATTTCTCCTTTATTCCTTTTCAATGCTGTTTAGAATGTTGGGGCCGTTTAATACAATTTTAAACTGGTTTAGATCATCGACACATAATGGGCTTTCATAGAGGTTTTAAACAAATAATCAATGTCAAATTGGAGACCCAGCCCGTGCTCAAGACCGGTCCATGTGTGCTGATCTGTCTATTGAGCAGCGCTGACTGATCCGGGTAAAGCTGTTTCCTTTCGCGTTTGGAACGTTTGTCATTTGATATTTCTCATAAGGAACAAAAAACAGCAGAGCACAATCAGAGAGTCAGTCAGCTTTGTAGTCACACCAATGCGACCTCTTGCAAAGTTTAATCATACTGTTAGGAAAATGGTTGAAAAATTAGTCTCAGTCTGGAGCCCGGATTTATTTTGTGGAATCTGATAATTTTCCACAACACATCTGACAAAAACACGGATCTAATCTATAGAGCGCAACAGTGCCCACCCACTTTTTCAGCTATCGTGGATCCGGATGCCCACGGAATAAACCAAACCAACCAGCGCTCAGTTGATGTACAACATTACAAACTTTGGGCCATATTTTAAGAGCACTAGCGCAAAGTCATTATGCATGGCCATGAAATTGTTATATTTTCGTGCAAGCATGCGCTAAGTCTAAGCGCAAGTAGGTTTGGCGAAATCGCACGCACAATGTGCAAATGCGCTGGATTAAGTGCAATTTAATTCTAAGGTTTTCTCCAGTTATTATTCTACCATCTGCGTCCTATTAAATAGTTAATTCCCTCAAAGCACCAGCGATATAAATCAAAACAGCATATTCTTAAGAATTTGGTAGTGTAAATTGACTGTATGCAATGAATTAGAGTTGAACGTTTTAAATCCTTGATGATTGTCGGGCATATTTCTATGACAGTGACTCGTTCCTTTTTATACACATGGAAAATGTAATTCTTTTCAGAATTTGGATGTAAGCTCCGTTAAATTGCAGAGAATGTAAGTGTTATTTTCCTCTACTGACACACAAAATAAATCATCAAAATTGTATTGGCATGCGCTTCGCTTCTATATAATGTAATTATTGAAACATGGAAAAATTCAATCAAAAATATTTCTAAATTGAAATTTCACTTCAGACAAAATGAAAATATAATCAAAATAACGAAGTGGACGAAAAATCACAGCCAACCAATTCCAAATCATTTTGCTCTCTCCAACTTCTTCCACTGGCCCATTTTGCAGTGACTTAAAAATCACTCTACGACAACAGGAAAAAACCTTAAGGCCTACAAATTAGACTATAATACAATTGTAAATTTAAACATAATAATAATAATAATAATAATAAAATTAAACCATGACCTATAGATAGTTTAACAGATATCTCTCTCTATCTCATACATTTTTGCTGACGTAATAGAATTAGAAATGAGAAAGACACAACGAAATATATAACTATTGATTTAAAGAATAGAAACTATATTATTTTACTTTTATTGTAAAATATTCAGATATTTGCTATTCATGGGTAGTGTAGTCCTTAACCAGGAATTCTCCTGTTAAACACAATTTCTAATGCAGACGTATGGCCATCAATTAACAACATCTGAGCTCACCGTAGGTCTGTATTTATATGTTTATAAGTTAGCATTAAAAATCAATTGCCTGTAGAAAACAATAGATGTGATTCATTTTCCCAATGGATAAAATTTAGTTCAGCTCTAATTTTTTCTCTCATCCTTTTTCACTAAGAAAAATGTCATATTATGGAAGGTTTCATGTTGACTTTGAACGCAACCTGAAAAAAATATCAAAGCAAATATTTAGCCTTCTCAAAGCAGAAATTCATTTTTAAAAGCACTAAGGTGCAGTTCAGGATCCATCCGCGCATTAGCCGTAAAGGCCTTGAATTAGCATCAATGGTTAGCGTAGCTGTGGCAGACAGTGAACTGAAACTACCAATTTAAAGTGACACACAGAGTTAGTGTGCATGCTAATGGAGGCCGGGGGCCCCTGCCCTATTTCATTTGGTAGCTCACACTGAAGAGAGCAATCACTGGTGACGTTGATTATAAGTCTATGTGTAGAGAGAGAGCTCTCTCTGTAAAATGTAGCATTTGGCCTCTGTCACTGGGGATCTGTCTAGACAGCATGCACAACCATCGCACACTAGTAAAAAATAAAATACTAAGTAAAGAAAAACCTGGCTACTCTCATGAACTCATACAGGGTGCTAAGTGCACCCTGTTTAAAAAGCGATAGAAATCCTATTCATTTGGACTTTTGCGAGTGGGATGTGACTTTTTAACAAAAGCTGCAGTGTGTGCTAAAAGTGTGCAAAGATTAAAAAAAAAAAGGATTTGTAACAGTATTATCAATATTATTAGTTTGCATATAGTGATTTGGAATACAACGCCAATGAACCATTACATGCCCGCAATATCTTTAGTCTTTTGATGCACGAGTTATTAAATCATAAGAAATTCCAAACAAGATAATCATTCCTTAACTTTTTCTTTTTCAAAATAATGAATTTTGAGACAGTTACAGATCAGTCCACTGCAAAAGAACGATAAAACAGAGGTATTTCAGCTACTGCATCACCATTTTGAATTTGTCATGAATAAAAAGACAAAGACAAATAAAGAGGACAGTCATATAGAATTGTGGATTAGGATAACGGTGACTTGCATAAAACATCGCACACCCTGAATGGTTAAAAATGTCATTTAAAGATTGGTCCACTGTGGTAGACGTCATGCATCAGTGTTATAATATTAAAGATAATCGCACACAACTTGCACCCAAAAATTAAAATTATCTCATAATTTACTCACTCTCATGTCATCCCAGATGTGTACGACTTTCTTTCTTCAGCAGAACACAAACAGAGATTTTTAGGGTATCTCTGCTCTGTAGGTCCTCACAATGCAAGTGAATGGATATTACAATTTTGATGCTCCAAAAGCACATAAAGGCAGCATAAATGTAATCCTTAAGACTCCAGTAGTTAAATCCATATCTTCTGAATGCAAGTGAATGATACCAAAATTATAAAGCTCCAAAATGCACACAAAGGCATCATAAATTTAATCTAGAAGTCTTTAAAAGTGGTTAAATCTATGTCTTCAGAAGCAATATGATAGGTGTGGGTGAGAAACAGATCAAAATGTAAGTTATTTTTTACTATCAATCTCTTCTCTTTTTTCTTCTTTGATTCACATATTTCATGCATATTGCAACTTACTGGGCAGTGAGTAGAATTTAAAAAAGGACTTAAATATTGATTAGTTTCTCACCCACACCTATCATATTGCTTCTGAAGACATAGATTTAACCACTTTTAAAGACTTCTAGATTACATTTATGATGCCTTCGTGTGCATTTTGGAGCATTATAATTTTGGTACCCTTTCACTTGCATTGTGAGGACCAACAGAGCTGAAATATTCTTCTAAAAATATTTGTTTGTGTTTAGAAGAAGAAGGTCATACACATCTGGGAGGGCATGAAGGTGAGTAAATTATATGATAATTTATATTTTTGTGTGAGCTATCTCTTTAAATACAGTTTTATTAAAGCATATGAAAGTTTGCTGTTGAATGTGAATGATGAAAGTATTCTTATTTGTAAAGATATATAAAAAAGCTTTTGATTGAGATAAGTGTTTGTGTGTGTGTGTGTGTGTGTGTGTGTGTGTGTGTGCGTGCGTGTGTGTGTGTGTGTGTGTGTGTGTACAGAATTGTGTAAATTACAAGGAAAAATGTTTAGGTTACAAACTGGTAACTACAAGGTTATTATGCTATAAATGTGTTTTATGAATACAAACATGTCTAGTGCCCCCATAAATCAAATCGCTTAAAAAAACATACAAAACATTTTTATGTAAAAATGCAGGACGTTTTTTGAGAGGGTTAGTTTGGGTTAGGGTTATGGGACAGAATCTGTAGTTCGTACAGTATAAAAATTATTATGTGATATATGGAGAGTACTCATAAGGATAGCCACACCAACATGTGTGTGTGTGTGTGTGTGTGTGTGTGTGTGTGTGTGTGTGTGTGTGTGTGTTTTGACGGGAAGACAAGGGCAGATTGTCACATTTTCTCAGTGAGCATTTGACGCTCATCACTCTAGACTGGTGACTGCTCAGCTTATTAGCATGCGCAATTACAGCTCCATAAGTGACATCTGATTAAAAATGTATACAATTTTCACAGGACAGAGTTACGCGCAAATATGTTTGTGGGGAAAAAAACAAGACTCTTTTCCAAGGTCACAGAGATAGCTCGATAAACTGTACATACACACAGACACACAAAAACACATGCACATTAATATATGTATGAAAAATGCATGTGTATATATAAATCTTTAAGCAGTTTCTTCTTATGTTACTTTATACATGTTTTTAATAAAAAAATTATATTGAAATTAGATATTATGTATTTAAACTAGATTTGCATTTCCAGAGGAAAAAAACTGTGTTTGCAAGAGAGCAAAAAATTCTGTTAATGTATTAGGTAAGCTGTAGATTTGTTATCTGTACATGAGAATCAACAAATAATACAACATTGTCTTGGCATTGTGAAGACAGCTATAAATGGCTAAATATATGCCAATATAAAACAAGACTGGTTGCAATACAGTGTGCAAAGAGATTTAAGAAGACAAATAGCAATTCTACATGCAAATATTATAGTGACATCATCACTATCAGTTAGATTTTGAGTGATGAACATTCTAACAATGCAAGTAAATTGAGGATTTTCAAACTTTCATCTTTAACTTCTTAAAAAGTATAAAATTTACAAGAAACAAGAAAGCACACATAAAGTTTGAATTGTACATTCATGGTTTTGGGCTGTATTAACTGATGAATTTTATACTTATTTTTTGAGGAATATTTTTACAGTGCTGTCTTGCAAACACAATATTAATACAAACAAAATGGTATTATCAGCATCAATGTTTGTATGTATTTTAAGTGTGTGTATCTCACCTGTGTGGGATCTCATGTGTGTGCGGTAATGGCTAGGCTGGTTGAAGGTCTTCTTACAGACGGGACACACATACTCCCCTTGCTGAGACCCTGACCTCACCATCCCTACAGGTCACACACAAAAACACAGAAAGAGAGAAAACAGACATTTAAATTTGATGCAATTTACTCCCCTTGATGACCTTCCCAACCCATAAGACTTACTTTCTCCCGACAGATACGGGTTTGGAAAGAAATAAGGGTCAGTAAATGACAACTACATTTTCATAGTTCACCTGATCAAATGCTTTAAGAGCAGAAACATGTACCACAATTCACATGTACCAAAAAGAGAAGGTACGAGGTAAAGAGAGAGAGAGAGAGAGAGAGAGAGAGAGAGAATCAAAGTGAGGGGCAAGCATTATTAGTATGTTTCATGTGTCATTATGGGAGTCTACCTTCAGGGCTTGGATGGGGAGCTGTCAGGCTGCATCATGCGAGCATCTCAGACAGCCTGACATAAACATAGGCCCATATGACTGCATAAATTATTGTGAATTAAAAGCCTTGCCCTCTGATGTGCCCCCATCTGTGCTGCAATGTCACATGTCAGGTGTGCTACTTTCTCCCTTCCTTCCTCTCTCCTTGTCTCCTACTCCCTATCTCTCTTCTAGTTGCTCTTTTCCTGCCCGTCGCTCTGGCTACGGTGAGGGGAATCGCACAGACACGTGTGTATCGGAGAAGGACTCCATGAAGTAACGGGAACAGAAATTAAACCTGAAGCAACCAGCTTCTCGTTTCCCCCCAAGGTGCTTAAAGAGCGAACGCACTGAGTGCGAGCTGAAATGCTGTCCCCTTGGCTCCTGTCCGTCACCTGGCACGGGTGGTCTTACCTGCTCCAACCCCTCTGGACATGCTTTGTCGTAGGGACGAGCGTGACTGAGAGTGTTGGTGGCAGTAGTATGCAAGGCTACATTTAGTAAACATGAGTCTGAGAGATATTACAATGCAACAGAGACACAACGGTGGACAGCGAAAACAAAAGGAGAGCCTAATATTGGAGAGGTCACTTTATTGTTTGTGACTCAAAGGGCTAGTGAGAGCACTGATGATATCAGGCCAGACAGCTGACAGAGAATTCTCTTTTTCGTAGAAATACACTGAATCCAGCCAAGTGGGCCACTGCCTGGCAAAATGTCCTCAAATGAAGTGGAACAGAAAAAAATTATTGAATTCCACCGTTTTGCATAGCAGCTTGTGGCTTAAAGGGATAGTTCACCCCAAAATGAAAATTCTGTAATCATTTCTCACCATCATGTTATTCTAATCCCATTGTATGGAGAAAAATACATTCACAGTGAATAGTGATTGAAGCTGTAATTCTGCCAAACAATTTCACAGTGTTGGGGTGTACAGATATGGTTAGGAGAGTCAGTTAATGTTCACATCAACCATCAGAATAGGGAAAAAATTTGATCTCAGTGATTTCGACTATGGCATGATTGTTGGTGCCTGACGGGCTGGTTTGAGTATTTCTGTAACTGCTAATCTCCTGGGATTACTCAGAATGGTGCCAATAACAAAAAACCTCCAGTGAGCGGCAGTTCTGCAGACTGAAACACCTTGCTGAAGAGAGAGGTCAATGGAAAATGGCCAGACTGGTTTGTGCTGACAGAAAGGCTGTGGTAACTCAGATAATGCACAACATGTCAAACCTTGAGGTGGATGGGCTACAACAGCAGAAGACCATGTTGGATTACAATTCTGTCAGCCAAGAACAGAAAACTGAGGCTGCATTGGGCACAGGCTCACCAAAACTGGACAGTTGAAGACTGGAAAAATGTAGCCTGGTCTAATGAATCTCGATTTCTGCCGAGGCACACAGATGGTAGGGTCAGAACTGCAACAGCATGAATCCATGGACCCAACCTGTCTTGTGTCAACAGTCCAGGCTGGTGGTGCGATGGTGTGGGGAATATTTTCTTGGCACACTTATGACCGTTAATACCAATTAATAATGGCTTGAATGCTACAGCCTTTTTGAGTATTGCTGTTGACTATGTGCATCCCTTCATGGCCACAATTTACTCATCTTCTAATGGCTACTTCCACCATGATAAAGCACCATGTCACAAAGCATATGTCGTCTCAAACTGGTTTCATGAACAAGACAATGAGTTCAGTGTTCTTCAGTGACCTTCCCAGTCACCGGACCTGAATCCGATAGAACAATTTGTGGTACAAATGGAGATTTGCAGCATGAATGTTCAGCTGACATATTGGCAGAAATTGCATGATGCACTCATAAGGAATTATTTAAACAGTTTGTGGAATCCATGCCATGAAGAATTGAGGCGAGGTGATCTAACCCCTCAGAGACCGCCTGGCATGCCATTATTTGTATGACGTTTCAAGCTTGTGATGCCTGTCAGCGATAGCTGTCTGAAAAGTTTTTACACAGTTTTGTAGGTTACATGATGATGAAGAGATTACTCAATAGTTCCATTAACCTTTGCATTTGTGCACACTGGCAAAACAGTATGTGTGTGTGTGTGTGTGTGTGTGTGTGTGTGTGTGTGTGTGTGTGTGTGTGTGTGTGTGTGTGTGTGGTGGTGTGCCACTTTAGTCCTCACCAGTCTCATTTGTCATTTCGGCTCTGGAGTAAAAAATGTAGCTAATGTGCCTTTACTTAATAATTCAAGTAATCTGACCTGACAACCATTTTTCAGCATGTCAATCTTTACCTGTTTGGGGAGATTTCAATGGTCCTGTGACATTACTGATAGTGTAATCAACAACAGTTCAGTTATTCTAAAAGTCAAGACTCAGATCTTTAAAACAGCACTCTGTCTGCCATTGAAACTTATTTTAGGAAATGTTCCATTGGTAAACCTTGCTTTCTAAAGCATTTATTGGTTTGTTGCATTCATATCTCATGATATAATGTATGTTAATATTTATTAAAAAGGTAAAGCTTATGATCACATGATATAGTATGTGTGCATCAGAGCCTAAAACAAGGACTTAGTTTGGATAAATGGTGTTTCTATTGAGTATCCATTGTCTCTTCTTCTTGGAATACTTTTAAAATATCATTCTGAAATTACAAACTGTCACTCAAGAACTCAAAGTCTTTTTAAACATAATTTTTTTTGGCATTGTCAGTGTTTAAAGTTTTCATGTGAACTTAGTTAACTTGTCTTAGTTGTCCAATTTCCTTCTTAAAGGGATAGTTCACCCCAAAATGAAAACTCATGAAAACAATTAAATGAAAAGTAAATGGTGACTAAGACTGAACATTCTGTTTAGGATCTCCTTTTGTGTTCCACAGAAGGAACAACACAAGGGTGAGTAAATGATCACTTTAATTTAATTTTGGGTGAACTATTCCTCTAAGTTTATTATACATCTTATGCTGCTATTTTGAACAGGTCTCTCAAAAATGAATTATTTATTCTTGAGGGACTGACTGGTTTAAAAGTAAGATGATTAAAAGTAAAATACCAACAACAACAAGGCATGTTTGGCATAAGAGAAAAATTTGATTAATAATAAAAGTGCCTAAAAACATTTCAAACATTTATAAATTGTCCCCCCACAATTGTAGTTGCATCTGAAGGTTTCTTTATCTGTTCTTGACTGAGGTATGCAAACGTAGGATATAAAACTAGAGAAGAAAACCCATTGGCTTAATGAATGTTTGATATAATGCATCCTTCCCTATTTAACTATTCAAGAGTAATAATTACATGCAGAACAAGAACATATGACAGTCCAGTATGCACTAAACCATTGCGAAGCTCATTTATATGATCTCTAATTAATAATGAAGATTATCTTGGAATAAACAAACCCGTAAAAACAGGCATCCTATCCTGCTTATGAATGACAAAGAAGAGCATCTTACCTGTTTGCTCTACCATGGCGTTGCTGAAGCCCCAGTGGTGGTAGAGCGCTGACAGATCATGAGGACTGCAGTTCTTTAAGAAACTCAAGATGTCAGTCACAGCTTCTGGACTGTCAGATGATGACTGCCTCTTGGACTGAGAGTGAGAAGATGGTCCACTCAAACCAAGTTTGCTCCAGGGGTCGTACCCTACCAAGGACTGTGTATCCTGAGCTTGAGAATCAGATCTCCCGGGGGTTTGAGGAGATTGGGCTTTGGATCTCCTCTGATCACTGAGGTTGTGTTTGCTAGAGAGCATAAAATGAAGTCCTTCTTGAGGTAGAAGTCTACTCTCCATCACTCTGCTCCCTGTCTTTGGTTTTCCGGTCTTCTGCGGACTTGCAGAAATGGGCCGAGTGGAACTTTTTTGATGGACGTCTACTTTGCGTTTGCTGCCTGCCAATTCATCTGTCCTGGATTTGCTGGTTTTGTGTTTGGACAAGAGAGACGATGTCCCTGGAGCTGTGGCTGTGTGCCAGCTCTTGTTTTGTGAGGAGCTGGACTCTACACTACTTTTCAGAGATTTTGATTTCTTTGTACATCCAGGGCTGGAATCAGGTGGACTTGTTCGGGAGGTTCTCGTATGTGGCAGAGAGGGACAGTCCTTACCCTCCAGAAATGGAGGTGGCCCAGTACGTCTCTTGAAATCAAGAAGTGATTTGGGCCCCTTAAGGCCATTTCTTGGGGCCCACTTAGGCACCAATGTAGTGCTGTCAACTTTGTGTGCAATTCGTTGGTGGATCCAGAGAACTTCTAGATAGAGTGTTGCATAGGAGCAATAAGGGCATGGGTGCTTCAGCAAATTGTTCAAAACTGCAGATGAAACCACTTCCTTCTCGTTATCCACCTCCATGGTGAGGTTAAGCAGATTAGAATCCACATTATCAGTGGAGCTACTCTCTTCCGCACCTTTGTTCTTTCCATCCTCATTCTTAGGAGCAGACGAAGCAGCACAGCTTAGTGCTGCCCTCTCCAGGTGAGTCGAGGTGGTGTAGGGCCAGTAAGGCTGCTGTAGCAGGGCATTTCTCAACCTGGGTAAGCCTGTGTTGATGGTTTGTTGAGTTTGGCTTTGGCTGAGTGAGCTGGTTAAGACATCACTCCTCTGACCCCAGTCCCTGATCACAAAATTATGGGTTTGGATGTGGGCAGCGATGGCCGAGGGCTCTGAAGTGCAAAAATCACAGTGGTCACAGGTGTATGGCTTTTTATCTGTGGAGAAAAAAATGTATGGATGTTTATTCTTACAGAACAAAATCAGAACGTCTCTGAATGTTTTGAAGTTAACATGAAGCCATTTGCAACCCATTTTATTTGAGTACTGTGACATATTTACGAGTAAAACAGGATTTTAATTTAGGTAATGAAAATGAGCTCATGTGACATTTTTTATCCAACTTAAATTGTTGTTGCAATCAATTTAAATTTGTAAAAGAAAGGCAATGGCATAACTACAGGCAGTGCAGGTTGTGCAGTTGCACTGGGGCCCGGGGTGAAAGGGTGACCCCCGACGGCTCTTTTCCAACGAAAAGGAATGATTAAAAAGGACCACGGGCCAAATGGTGAGAACCTTCACTGTCCCAACAGCAATAGAAGTCAAAGGGGGACAACACCACCCACAAAAACGATGAGGTGAATCCCCACCCCACCCCAAAAAGACAATTTTATGTGTCACTTAGAGTGCATCTCCATAAATGTGTGGATATTAAGTTTCACCTTCAATTAAGGATTTGTGTGTTGGATGTTAAGAAACCTGCAATGCCTAATTGAAGTTCTTGTTTCAAAGCTGCAAGATATTGTCTCTTATATTGTCTCTTGATATTGTTATCTAGTTAATCAAATGACTTTGCTCAACAAGATTATATCAAATTATTATTATTTTTTATTATAATTTGTAGTTATTAATACTGTTATTATTTGATAAATCAATTTAAATGCATGGAAAAGTGCATTAATCCATCATGGGTTATTAAAATTGTCTCTATGTGTCCCAATAAGATCAGGAACATGTATAAGACAGTACATAGGGTCAATTTATATGTCATGTTGACTAGATACATGGGGGTGGTTGGGGGGTCTACAGTCTTGACTCTAACTGATTTTTGAGTTTCACCACAAGATGGCACCACATTACCAAGGAATTTTATACTTGCTGTGAGATTATCTTTTATATGGTTTTCATACAGATGTCTGTGAATGTCAAAATTTCAAATACTAAATTAGTTTTGACTAAAATAAAAATGATCTACTTCAACTTTAGATTATGCTTAGGCCTTTGTTCACTTATGACCTACCCTGTCAAACTCAAATAATTTATATTCACCATAATAGTCACCATTCACTTTCATTATATCTTGTTTTTTTCATACCATGAAAGTAAATGGTGACTAAGGCTAACATTCTGCCACTTCTTTTGTGTTCTATGGAAGAACTAAAATCATATTGGTTTGGAAAAAAAGAGAGAACTATCCCTTTAAAAGTGTTAGCACAATCACACACGGTTTGTTTATTAACTGTACAGTAGCCATACCACGGAGCAACAGATCAGGGCCTGGGAACTTTGCCTGAGACTAACTCCTCTCATCTGTTAGCAAGATGTTTGTTTACATTGAACATGTCTGCAGTCTTTCAGTAGCTCTTTCCTTCAATCTTGCCCTCTCTCTCAAGCCATCTGGTTTGCATTGGTTGGCTTACACTAGCTGCTGTGTGGCTCGCCTCTTATTCCACCCTCTCTTAGGTAATTTTGAGCCAATTCAGAGAAGGGTGTCCTCTGAGATCAGTGCTGGGTAATGTTATTTATAAAAGAAACTCTTTAGAATATTGTGTTACTCCTTAATTAATTAAAAATACATTTTTATGGAAATGAAAGTGTTTAGTTAAGTTACTTTTGCATTATTTTTTGGGTTACTTTTTTCTCACAGCCACTTTCTCTTCTGCTATGCTATGCATTTCAAACAAGAGACATTACAGGTCATGCTAGCTACTGTACAACACTCATATCAAAACAATATACTAAAGATATTTAGAAAGTAGGACTTCATGTCATATTTCTAATAAAAAAAATCAATAACAGGAATATGCATGATTTGTTTTTCCATCAAAATGGCTGCCAATATGAATAATGAAGCATAACCACTGTTTTACCTAAAGCAGCAAAGTCCAGGATATGTCAACATGTGCTGTGCCCATTAACAATGTCAGAGTCAACAATGTCAGATGTTTTTCAAAAGTCAGGATAAAATTCAGTGGGGCATGCCAGCCTAACATGTTCAAGGAATAAGTCTGATGAATAATGAATATTTTTCACTGAAGTCATCTCAGTGCATGCTTGTTTTTTGCTTGTTGATCCACGGTGCATACAGATGCCACAACTTCAAAGGCGCATGTTGATACAACTTGAATGGAAATGTTTTCAATGCTACCAAAATATCATAAAAACTGTTTGTTTCATAAATCAAACTACTTGTTTAATATAAAACAAAAATGCTGAATATTTTTAGAAACTCAGACATTTTCTCTGTCTATACAATTGATGCAGAACGTTGCTCGGAGCGACTGATCCAGACTCTTTTCATCCCATTCTCCTAGTTACAGGGAGCTGTATCATTGAGCACTTCGGCTGCATAAGTTAATGAATTGAGCGAGTATTTCACCTTGTGTATAATGTCGTGGCCCGTGGAAGACTAGTCTTATAATCCCTCTGCCTAAACGCATTTACAGATTTTTTTCATGCAGTGTGTATTAACACATGAATCAATCGATTGACAGGTAATGTCTATATCTAAAAGGTGATTGGCTCTTTTACCAGCAAGGTGGGACTTCCATTCTACACTCTTATTCACTGTCTTTTGGGTCCTAGAGCTTCTTGGTTGGGCATTCCAATTTCTCCCATTCATTTAAATAGAAGGAACTCGTCTCTGCTATATAGTCTCTGGCCTCACACTCTATAGAAATACAATGCCCATCATGTCTCCTCCCCAATATTTGCATAATTTGATTTCTCGCAATTCAGGGACAGTAGAAGTGTACAAAAGCAAGGTGTTACTGTAATTTAAAAAGTGACTCCGATATTAAGGTCTAAAATGAAATAAAAATATTGCGTTACTTTACACTCGAAAAAAGTAACATGAAAAAAAGTCTGATTATGTAACGTGTGTTACTTTTATCACGTTACCCCAACACTGTCTGAGATTAACTTTAGACTAACATAATGAAAAAAACAAACAACATCCTAAATCAGCCTAAGATAATTTGCTGGTCTTAGGTGGTTTAAGATGGTCTAAAATGGTTTCACAGCCTGGCCAAGCTCAGCTGGTTTAGTTGGCAGGCCAACTGGTCTCCCAGACCAGCTAAAAGGTGCATAGAACCTCTCTATAACCAGCCAACTGAACATCCTGACCAGGTGGGGGACCAGCTAAGACCAGAAAACCATCTTAGGCTTTTCAAGCAGTTTACAGGAGGAGATAGCATGTTATTACTAAGCATTGTATGGTCCAATTATGCATCTTTTAGGGCAGATTAAATGAAAAATGAAAATATCAGCAGTGAGTGGTCATCTGTTTCAGCTCTGACACACTGAAACCTCTGTTCTGGAACATTCCAACCATTTCAATTCCTAACAGGCCAACTTTTGTTTTAGGCAATTTAGTTTCTTAACAGAGTCGTTATACAAGGCAAAACTATCAACTTAACACAGGCTTTAAATATTTTGTCATACCTGACCCCTTTATAAACAATTAAGATAACAGCCCACATTAAAAATATCAGAAATGATCTGCCGAGAATCACCAGATTCAGTTCTCTTACGAGAGGTTCTCTCGTATTGCGTAAGCTAGCTTACGCTACAGGAAAGATTCATCTTTTCTGAGATATTGAAGCCAAAAAATTATCCTTAATTTTGTATCATTTGTCAACGCAGTACAGCAACTGCAGACCTTGAGCGGGCTAGCTAGCGAGCTCATTGGTTGCTCTGCGGCAACTGCTGCAGCCTATAGACGAACTTGGGCGAACTCGCGTCCAATGAGAGGCGTCCGCGCGCTTACTGCATCAAAGTCCGCCAAAATGGGCGTGGCTAGAGTGCATATAAGCGTAGTTCGTAGGCTGGAACCCTGATTTTCATCTCTTCAGCGAAGCTCTTCGCATCTCTGAACTGGAAGCCGCGTCACCGTTCGAGGGGCATCTAGTAAGCTTGGACAGCGCTCGAAGAAGCCGGCCGTCTTCGCCACCTTCAGCCATCCTGCGAGCTACGCCATCCGGCAACGTATCCTTTTTTAGAGCAAGCTAAGTTCCTCAGCGAACTTCGCAAAAAGAGTATCGAGCGTCTTTTTAAAGATGCCTCGCACTTCCTGCGGCTCATGCCGCGCTCCTCTCAGCACCGGAGACCGCCACCTCATCTGCGCTCTCTGCCTGGGACGGGAACATGCAGAGCTCGCCCTCGCTGACGGCGGATGCGACCTCTGCGAGGAGCTTCCGATGTCGACTCTGCGGGCTCGACTCGAAGCATGCAAAACCGAAGCCGACGCGCCGCCTTTCGTTTCGCCGCACAGAAAGAAGCGCCGCTCCCAAAGGCTGCCAGAACCGGTGTTAGAAGCGACTGCCTCGCCGGAGCCTCTCCCTCGAGTCTCGCTTTCACCCTCCCCGCCCTCGGACGCCGCGAGTTGCCGCCGAGCGGCCGTACTGCTGCCATCTGGGATGACGAGGCGGAGGATAAGAGTTGCTGTTCCATCATGGCTTCGGACAGCGAGGAGTGGTCAGGCTCCCAAGCCTCCTCCTCGGCCCAGGAATCCAGAGGATTCGGTAGCAGCACACCTTTGCCCGCCCTCTGCGAGATGGCGGTCTAAACCGGTGCTCCCGTCTAGGCCTGCAGAACTACTTCCGCCTGTGTTGGCCGCGCCTATGCCGCCGCCGGCCAAGCCGCATCTGCTCTGCATTCCATGGCCGTTTTACAGATCCTCCAAGCGGACCTCCTTCGAGAATGGGATGAGAAAGGCGGACACCCAGAGGCTGTTTCAGATCTAAGGAGCGCGACGGACAACGCGTCGCTCTCTCCGTCCGGTCTCTTCGGTTCTGCGGTGAGTGGCATTGTTGACCGTTTCACGGAAGTCCAGAAAGCCACCCAAGCCATGAATCTCTTCCTGCCTCGTCGCGCTAGCTCCGCTGCAGGCCGCCCACGTGACCAGCCTCCTGCACGAGCCTCTTCACAGCGCCCAGCTCAGCAAAGCCAGACTTTTCAGCGCCGACAGGGCGGCCGCCCTAGGTAGCGCTCAGACAGCTGCCGCAGACCGCCGCCCCCC